>NC_069510.1:79452071-79752071 GCF_027579735.1 Bombina bombina | reverse complement strand
AGTCTGAGCTCTGTCTGTAAGATATTGCAATGTTCGGAGGAAATGTGAGAACATGGGGAAGTAAGCAAACCCTGCTCGTCTTTAAAGTGATTGTAAATCCTAGCGTTTGTGAAATTTGGAACAAATATCGGCGACTTTCAGTGAAAACTCCTTTTATTTGTTTGAAGCGTTCGCCGCACTGAGCTGTTCAGGCAGCCCATGGCAGAACCCTATTTGCTGCGAGGTGACGTTTCCACCTCTTAGCTATTAGCCATGCATCCCAGCAGGCGCCAAGCCGGATAGCCCTCACAGCTATTGGCTAAGAGGTGGAAACGTCACCTCTCAGCAAAACAGCGTTCTGGAGCTCATTGCGGCGAATGCTTCCAACAAATAAAGGCGCTTTAAGCATGAAGTATTTATTTGTTCCACTGGTAAATTCTAGTGTTTCACAAATGCTACTATTTACCATCACTTTAACCCTTTGAGTGCTAACAACGGCTCTGAGCTGTTGCAAATTGTCTGTCAGGTGCTAACGACGGCTCAGAGCCGTCACTAGCACTCTCCCACCTTGAGGGAGATCTAGGGGCTCCCACCAGTTCCTACTGCAGCGATCTGGCCTGCATAGTGACAGGCATCGCTGAGTCTTCACATTTTGCGCGTTGACGTCACGCGCAATGATTTTATGACGTCACCACACAATTTACAATAGACAGTATAGGGAAATGGGACATGCTGCTTAGAAGCCTGTATCTCAGGCATCTAAGCAGCTACAGACCCCCAAAACCCACCATTGGTAAGGTAATTGCCTAATATTTCCAAATGGTATAAGTCTTGGGGAATCTGGAAAAAAAAATATATTTAAAAAAAAACTATGACAAACTATGCACATACAAACATTGGTTAAAAAAAAAAATCCAAAAAAACATGAACAACCAAGATAAATCTTTGAAAAGAGGCCAAATTGGTTTTCATTTGGTGAAACCTGTCAAATTAAATATATCCAAACGTAATGTGAAAACTTACTAGAAAAGTGTTTCCTAATTCACTGGAGTTTACTTTATGTAAAGCTACCAAGCTTATGTAAACGCTGTGTTGTCTAATGAATTAGGAAGCCAGTGCATTTGAAAAGTAATTTGTGCTGCTCTTCTGGATTGGAATGAAACTGTGTGGGTCATAATTTACATTACATTTTCCACAGTCTTTCTGCAACACAGAGGTTAAAAAAACATAAGTTTCATAGGAAAGTGGCAATGACTAACTTTGACATGATGATTTCATTAGCCCTAGTTTAAAAACTAGGATTCTGTAAACCTTTCTGACCTGAGGGACAACCACATTTGAAACATATATTCATATGGATTTGGTTAAAGCAATGCAACTTTTTTTATACACTCAATCTACACATTGCAAAAGATCATGCTTTATTTGGGTGTGTTTTTTAAATTATGTCATATAACCAATATAATGTAATAACATTAAACAGTAATACAAAGACTAAAATAAATCTGCTTTGAAGTATTCAGAAAATAAACTTGGCTTGAAATTAGGTTTCCTAATTACAATCCAAATACAATACTCCCAAATATGTGTCTTTTATGTTTATCTATCATCAAAGTTAAAAAATGCTGGATTATTTTCTTCAATTTGCATAAATGCTTAAAGGGACGACAGGAAACCCACATTTTATCTTTCCGGATTCAGATAGAGAATACAATTTTAAACAACTTTCTTCACATCACTTTCAAACAACATTTACTTCTATCTAATTTGTTTCATTCTCTTGGTATCATTTGTTGAAAGAGCAGCATTGCACTACTGGTTTCTAACTAAACACATGGTTGAGATATATATATATATATATATATATATATATATATATATATACAGCCACCAATCCATATCTAGAACCTAGGTTCACTGCTGCTTCTGAGCTTGCCTAGATAAAAATTTCAGCAAAGGATAACAAGAGAAGAAAGCAAATTAAATGATAAAAAGTAAATTGGAAAGTTGTTTAAAATGGTATTCTCTATCCGAATCATGAAAGAAAAAAAAAATTGAGTTTCATGTACCTTTAAATAAAAATAATGGTTTATACCTAGGCTTAAAAAACCATTAGATATTTTTTTTCTTTTTTAACAAAGTAATCCACATTAGCTGGTAGGTAAGTCATTCATGTTTTTTTTTTAAAAAATTACATTATTTAGGAAAATCTAGCACAAATTCAGTAATTCCATCACAAAAACACACACTTCCTTTGAATAAAGATGAATGTTAATTTATGTTCCCTTTTGGTTAAATATATTGATATTGATGTTTGTCTTTAACCCCTGAAATAATACAGAGCCTGTTGGTTTCACTTCTTTTTTTGCCAAAACCCAAAATGATTATTTTACAGTACAACAGGAAAAACTATCTTAGAACAAAAAGTAAAGATGTAAAAACATACTATATCTGAACATTCTGAAATGGATGCACTTACTACTTAAAGGGACATAATACTCATATGCTAAATCACTTGAAACTGATGCAGTATAACTGTAAAAAGCTGACGGAAAATATCGCCTGAGCATCTCTATGTAAAAAAGGAAGATATTTTACCTCACAATTTCCTCAGCTCAGCCGAGTAAGTTCTGTGTAAAAAGTTATACTTCACCTGCTCCCAGCTGCAGGTAAAAATAAAAAAAAATTTAAGAAATGAACAGCAGCCAATCAGCATCAGCAGTGCTGAGGTCATGAACTCTTACTGTGATCTCATGAGATTTGACTTATCTCTCATGAGATTTCATAGTAAGCTTCCTTTACCTGATTGGTGAAATAATATGAGAGTTCACGATGCTCATCCCCTAAGATGTCCCAGGACAGACACACTAAAATGCTGCTTAGAAATCCTTTACAATGGGAGGTGGCTACTGAGGAACTTTTGAGGTAAAATATCTTTCTTTTTTACATAGAGATGTTCAGGTGATATTTTCTAGTCAGCTTTTTACAGCTATGCTGCATCACTTTCAAGTGTTTAAACATTTGGGTATTATGGCCCTTTAAATAAATAAATTAAAAATACAACTGCTAAATCTGTCCCTAATCGGTGAATCCAACATTCTCAGCAAAGTCCTTAGGATAAATTACTTCTAATATATATATATATATATATATATATATATATATATATATATATATATATATATAATATAAAAGCTACAATTTATTTGACAAAACTGAAACCAAATCTACACAAGATCACATATGTTTGTGTCTATGGGTTCCAAAATTATATGACTGCATAAATATTTTCTCATCTGAATATCTTGTGGCTAAATACTAAATGCATACTTCATGGTTTATATACACAAGCTTTCCAATAACACAGAAATAATATATAAAATTGCATAGTATCTTCAAGTATAAACTACAGGGACTTTAAAACCAACTAATTTTATTCTAAAAGATAAAAATATACATTGAGCCATCTAAAGGCCAGATTACGAGTGGAGCACAAACGTTTGAGCGAGCGATAAGGGGTTTATCACATTTGTTTGTACTCAGGTTTACTGCTGGTATTACGAGTTGAAAGTAAATGCGATCACTTGAGTGCAATCATGATTTAAGTTAGAATGATTAGAACGTTCTCAGAGCTCTGGTTAATTGTTTCGAGAAACAAAAAAGTTTAACAAAACACATAAAAAATACATTACAAAGTACACTTAAACTCATAATAAAAAATATTTAAAAAACATATTACACAAAAAAGTTATAAGGGCTCAAAGATAAGAGCTCTCAGGTGTTAGGGAAAAAATGCAGGCTATATATATATATATATATATATATATCTATCTATCTATCTATATCTATCTATATATATCTATACTTGTGTAAAGATGGATATCTTTATATTACATTAAAGAGCCACCACCATATTTAACAGTGGGCATGAGCTACTCTGTGTGCGCCAAACCCACTTCTGGTGTTTATTGCCAAAAAGCTCTATTTTAGTATCATCTGGTAAACTGAAGACGCTTGAGTTAATTTTGAGTTAAATTTTGGAAGAGAATAGAGGCTTTTTTTCTATTGCAATTCTCCAGCTTTGATCCTTGGAGATATTTTGGCCACTCAAACAATCCTCTTCACAGTGTGTTGAGACAATGGCCTCTAGATGCAATCAGCCAATCAGATTTTTCTTCCCTTAATTCCGATTGGCTGATAGAATCCTATCAGCCAATCGGAATTCGAGGGACGCCATCTTGGATGACGTCATTTAAAGGACCAGCCATTCGCCGGGTAGTCGTCGTGCAGGAAGGATGTTCCGCGCCGGAGGTCTTGAAGATGGAGCCGCTCCTCGTCGGATGGATGAAGATAGAAGATGCCGCTTGGATGAAGATGTCTGCCGGTCCGGATGTCCTCTTCTGCCCGGATAGGATGAAGACTTCTGCCGGTCTGGATGTCCTCTTCTGCCCCATCGGATGAAGACTTCGGCCCGGCTGGGTGAAGATGACTCAAGGTAGGGATATCTTCAGGGGGTTAGCGATAGGTTTATTTAAGGGGGGTTTGGGTGGGTTAGAGTAGGGGTATGTGGGTGGTGGTTTTTAATATTGGGGGGGGTTGTATTTTTTTTTACAGGCAAAAGAGCTGATTACTTTGGGGCAATGCCCCGCAAAAAGCCCTTTTAAGGGCTGGTAAAAGAGCTGGTTACTTGGTAATGTAGAATAAGGTAGGGACTTTTTTTTTTTTTTTTTTTTAATTTTATTTTATTAGGGTAATTAGATTAGGTGTAATTAGTTTAATCTTCTTGTAATATTTTTTTATTTTCTGTAATTTAGTGGGTTTTTTTGTAGTTTAGTTTATTTAATTATATTTAATTGTAGGTATTGGTAGCTAATTTATTTAAATAATTTAATTATAGTGTAGTGTTAGGTGTAATTGTATCTTAGGTTAGTTTTTATTTTAAAGGTAATTTTGTCTTTATTTTAACTAGGTAGCTATTAAATAGTTAATAACTATTTAATAGCTATTGTACCTAGTTAAAATAAATACAAAGTTGCCTGTAAAATAAAAATAAATCCTAAAATAGTTACAATGTAACTATTAGTTATATTGTAGCTATATTAGGGTTTAAGTATTTAGTTTTAAATAGGATTAATTTAGTTAATAAGAGTAATATTATTTGGCTTTATTTAATTAATATTTAAGTTAGGGGGGTGTTAGGGTTAGTGTTGGACTTAGGTTTAGGGGTTAATAATTTTATTATAGTGGCGGCGGTATAGGGGGGCAGGATAGGGGTTAATAGGTATTATGTAGGTGGTGGCGGGGTCCGGGAGCGGCGGTTTAGGGGTTAACATATTTATTATAGTTGCGGCGGGGTGTAGGAGTGGCAGTTTAGGGGTTAACATATTTATTATAGTTGCAGCGAGGTCCGGGAGCGGCGGTTTAGGGGTTAATAACTTTAGTTGCCGGGGGCGCCGGTATAGGGGGTAGAACAGTATAGTATAGTGTGAGTGCTTAGTGACAGGGATATCAATAAAGCTGTAAAAAAGCCGAATAACAGCGAGATTGATGATTGATAACTATCACAGTCCGCTGCTCATTGCCCCGTACTTGGTGCGCGGCTTTTTGACAGATTTATTGATAACTTTGGCGAGCATATTCAGGTCCGCGGCGGTGATGTAAGGCGAGCTTAGGCGAGCGTATTGGGGCCGGCGAAGGCAGGTAAGTACGGAGCTTCATAACTAGAGGCCAATATAGACATGCATCCTTTTCCAGGTTGATTCATAACATTTCAAGTTGACTGGAACTTATTAATTATTGCCCTGATGGTGGATGGCATTTCAATACTTTTGCTATTTTCTTATAGCTACTTCCCATTTTGTGAAGCTTAACAGCCTTTTGCCTCACATCACAGCTATATTCTTTGGTCTTACCCATTGTAATGAACGACTATGGGAATTTGGCCTATGTATTACCTCATATTTATACCTCTGTGAAAAAGGAAGTCATGGTTAAACAATGTCCTGTTCCTAGTCACCTAGGTGTACTAAAAAATGTAAAATATCAAAGGGAATATTCTTCAAATATATTTTTCTCATATGAATTCATAGAGTTGCCAATAATTGCAAACCTGTTTGTGTTTGCAATTGTTTGATATCCATGAGCGCAGAGTATTTTTGTGTATTTTTTGAACAAAAGATCAAAAGTTTAAACAATAAAGACAATTTTCAAAGCATTCTTTGCCCATATTTTCCTACATGTAGAAATATATGTTTATGAATAAATAGAAAATATTCTGCTATGTGAACATTGGAATGTGAAATATTCATATTTTTATATCAGGTTAGCGCACATGAGAATATGCGATCGGGTTTGCGTGAGAGTGGGGTGTTAAAGGGACACTAAACCCAAATTTTTTCTTTCATGGTTCAGATAGAGCATACAATTTTAAGCAGATTTTTAATTTACTCCTATCATCAATTTTTCTTCGTTCTCTTGCTATCTTTATTTGAAAAAGAAGGCATCTAAGCTAAGGAGCCAGCAAATTTTTGGTTCAGAACCATGGACAGAACTTTTTTTATTGGTGCTGTCCAATCAGCAAGGACAACCCAGGTTGTTCACCAAAAATGGGCCGGCATCTAAACTTGCATTCTTGCTTTTCAAATAAACATACCAAGAGAAAAAAGAAAATTTGATAATAGGAGTAAATTAGAAAGTTGCTTAAAATTGCAGTCTCTATCTGAATCACGAAAGAAAAAATTTGGGTTCAGTGTCCCTTTAAGTTTTTTCCACTTTTTTTTTAATTCATTGACTTTTTATGGAAGAATACCTAAATGCGTGCATGCTTTTCTAAGTTCAACTTTTTGCGCTCGTCAGGTTAGCACGCAAGCATATACAGTTTACTTTAAACTCATAATACGAGCGCAACCCGACACACACAAAAATCTTACTTCTAGCGCAGTTAGCGCTCGAGCAGAAGCGTTAATTTGAGCTCCAATAATCTGGCCCTAAATGTATTATGTACCAAAAGTTACATATTAGCATTCATAATCAAATAGTTTTTTATTCATTTTTATTTTTAAATATATTCCTTAAAAAAACTTACTTTGAACTTTAAAGGGACAGTCAACACCAGAATTTTTGTTGTTTAAAAAGATAGATAATCCCTTAATTTACCATTCCCCAGTTTTGCATAACCAACACTGTTATATTAATATACTTTTTACCTCTGTGATTAACTTGTATCTAAGCATCTTCTGACAGCCCCCTGATCACATGGCTATTTATTTATTATCTATTGACTTGCATTTTAGCCAATTAGTGCAGTGTCTGCCACAAGCCACGGGTGTGATCACAATGTTATCTATATGGCTCACATGAACTAGCTCTCCCCTGTTGTGAAAAGCAAATAAAAAAGCATGTGATAAGAGGCAGCCTTTAAGGGCTTAGAAATTATCATACGAGTCTTCCTAGGTTTAGCTTTCAACTAAGAATACCAAGAGAACAAAGCAAAATTGGTGATAAAAGTAAATTGGAAAGTTGTTTAAACTATTTGAAACATAGTTTTTTTGGACTTGACTGTCCCTTTGTCCCTTTAATAGCTTGTCTTTTTATGTTTCATTAATGTTTTTACTTTGTAGTTTCTAAAAATATATTCTGTACGCTCAGTTCTAGTAATGCACATATATTCATAAATTATTTATTTATAATTTATTTATTTAGAAAATATTTTAGCAGGAAGGGATACCTTGAGATTTCTCTCGTTTTCAAGTATGTCCTTGGATTGCATTGATACAATAGGGTACAATAAAATACAAAAACAATATTAATACATAATATATGCAAAATTTAACATGTTCATAAACGTTTTCGATTTGAATATTGCGGGGGGGGCGAAAATGTATTTAAAAGTAGTCTGACATTGTAATAACATTGGTAAAGAGTTACACATTTTGTAGTGATATTATTGATAACGATGTGTGCATGTATCAGAAATTTGAGAAATATCAGGATATAAATATAATGCATGATGTTTGCAATGAATACACATCAAACTGAGCAAAAGTTTTGGAATTTCGAGCAATTCTAAGATCTATGCAACATCAGTCTGTGCATCAAATACAAAGCATATGAAATTGTATTTGTTTTGATTTTGGATAAGCAACTTAAGGCCGTGACACACTGCAAGCGATGCGGCACGAGACCAAGCAGCTGCTTCGCGTTGCATCGCTTCTGAAGATCAAATATTTCATCTCTGAGCGCTCAGCTACGCGACCTGATGCAGTAGAGTGCTCAGAGATGAATAGGCAGGACACACTGAGCGCACACAGCTGCATGTACACGCTGCGCGCCGCTCCGCTTGCAGTGTGTCACAGCCTTTATACTGATGCATTTTACATTGGTTTGCATCTTTTTCCCCCCTGTCTCTTTTTAAAGCATTTTGATGTTTTCACACAGAAGGCTGTGTTTGAACATTTAAAGGAATACTAAAGTCAAATTTAACATTTCATGGTTCAGATAGAGTGTGCTCTTTTAAACAACTTTCAAATTCACTTCCATTATCAAAATGTTTACAATACTTCTATATGAAAAGCTTCTGAGGCACCAGTTCCTAATGTGCCTGATGGCTGTAACATTTTGCAGGGAGAAGGAAAAGTGAACTAAACTTTGAAATTTGTCAGAAAAAAATCTAATAGTCATTTGAAATAGAGACATTGGGACCGATATATCAAGAGTCTGACAGACATTGATAAATGCCGACAGTATACAATATCGGCATTTATCATTGCACAAGCAGTTCTGGTGGTGGCCGCTAGCAGGGGGTGTCAATTAACCCGATCATATGAGATTGGGCGGATTGATGTTGGCCGCCTCAGAGGCAGCGTACGAGTTAAGGAGCAGCGGTCTTAAAACCGCTGCTTCTTAACTCCTGTTTCCGGCGAGCCTGAAAGCTTGCGGGCGGAAACGGGTATACGGTCCCGTTCAGGCCATGATAAATCGGCCCCTAAGTGCTTTTGTGTTGACATTTTTTTTTTTATTATTATTATTCATCTGTTGGTTATGCAAAATTTTTTTTTTTTTAAGTTACAGGTTTATTATTTTTGTCCCATTGAAACAAGAAAGCACAAGGTCCTATATAGGTTTTATGGTAATAGCCCTGAAGTTCATATAACAAATGCCCTTGGGTGTCCCTTCTTTCTACGTATATATATATTTGTTTTTGTCTTAGTAGGATAAATTAGGGTCAAACTGTGTTTTACATTTTCAATTTGACACTTGGTTTCATGTTGGGAATATTAGGAAAAAATGCATTGGTTCGTGCATTTTGTACAACATTTCCTGTATTTTAGCATGCATGCGTTTAGGGCCATTTTTGATGCGTACTAGTTATACTGTATTCTGCAATTGCTACCAGTGTTAAATATCAAGGCATCATTAATAATGCATATATGAGCTGTTTTGTTTATGTAACTTCCCCCCACACACATTGTTGGTACTTGATTTGGTGTTTGTTATGTTGCTTGTGTCAAGACACACTTTTGCTTCAATTAATCAGCCATTGTTACCCAGGTATTTTCTTACAATGCTAGAGTGGAGGATCTATAAAAGGAAACTTTCATCCAAATATTTAATATATATCATCGCTAGGGTTGCCACCCAGCCGGTATTTTACCGACACGACCGGTATTTTTAAGGTTCATGTCAATGTAGAAAATAAATAATAAATATTGAAAGAAAGCCCCTGTCAAATTGAAACTTCTTCTGAGTGTTATGAATACTAGTTATAAGCAAATGAGCCAATCAGTCCTATCAGCTTTAGTTTTTGAGTTATGCTGTTTAATTATTTGTGAATTTATGTTAATGAACATGGCCGGTATTTTCTTCCAAGAAAGGTGGCAACCCTAATCATCGCTCGACAATACCAAAAAGACATGGGGCCACGCCTCATGGAATTTAACTGCTGGTTTCTAATGTTTTGAATTGAAAGTAGAAAATCTCTTGTCTGCCTCCTAAAAAATTATGTGGCTCTTCAGTACTTTCAGTGTCACTTATAGTTTAAATAATTTTGGCAACCCTTGATATATTGATATTAATATGTATGTGTCAAATAAAAAGACTCCACATGCAAAAATAAATAAATTTGTCATCAAAAAACATATCACTGCAAATACTAATTTCTATAAAATTAGACATTTTATTTAACTATTTTTCATGTATTTTAATTACAATTTTTTGCTAACAAAAATTACAAAATTTTCATAAAACCAATTTCATACCTGAATGTTTTTTTTTTTTCATTTATGCCACGCTGCATAACAAGCGGCCACATTCTCATTTTGTCTAAGTACAGTACTTTATTTGTTTTTACCTAGATGCCTATCTTTGTCCCTTGGAGAGCTGTGACATACTTTTGTATTATCTGTAATTTTATTGTGTCTGGGTTTTGCCACAGTTCAAAACACTTTTAACAAAAAAGACATCCATGACCTGTATAGAGACTGATACTTGACAGCTGCTCTGTAACATCCTCCGTTCTTTTTCTCAGTCTTTTTCTTGTACATTTTAAAATTGTTTACAAATGACTTGGCAGCACTAGAAATATTCCTGTCTTGTCCTTCGCAAGCTCTTTATTTGCATATAAATGAGATTTCTCAGCTGCACATTAGTGACAATATAGGAACAAGTAAAATTATAATCTTCCTTATGTGTGTGTTTTTTTCTTCTTCTCTTTTTAGAACTCCTAAATGTGTGTCTCATTTTCCCTGAATGTTTTTTTTTTCTTTGTTTATTTTATTTCTGTAAATATTCAGTTTACAAGTGAAATTTACATGGTTACTTTTTTTTAACTGATGTGTAATTTAATTATCGTTTTCCAATGTTATGTAAAAAAAAAATGAACATAAAATTTAAAAGCCAAAAAATTAAACTCTATGAACACACATAAAATGCATACAAAAGTGTACAAGTAAATAAGTTAAAATATTGTTTTCCATGAAAAAAATATTATTAGTTTAAAGGGTATTCTAGTTGAAAAATGACATTCTCTTATCCATTAGAGCATGCAAATTTGTGACTATAGACGCTGGTCTACTGTGTATTTAACCTCCGTAAAACATTTAAACACACAGTAGATGTTCCGTTTGGGACCCGTGGCACATTGCTTGTCCCAATCTGAACCCCCTGCTGATCCATCGTTGTGCGAATAGCGCTGCTGATTGGATCAGCTGTGGGTTTAGCTCTGGACCAGCAGTGCACCATGGGTCCCAATCTGAACACCTAATGTGTGTTTAACTCCTTTGCTGGGGTTAAATGCACAGTAATTGGGGGTCGATGCTATATAACGAATTAGAGCATGTCATTTTTGGTCTATAATTGCCCTTTAAACTGTATGTTCCTCAAATAGGAAATCCGTGTTTTGAAGCTGATTACATTAGTCCCCCCCCCCCCCAAAAAAAAAAAAACAAACTAATTAAAACATTTTTTAAATATTATTTTAGATTCAGTCAAAATGTTCAATCTGAAAAAGGAAAATACTTCAAAATACAAAGGTATTTAGTTTTTAAAATATTTTATAAAGTGTTTTTAAGGAGCTGGAAAAATCTTTGATGGAAGAAATGCTTGTATATAGCTACATTATATTTAAATATTCACTGAACTAGGAGGGGGCAAAAACATCCCAGCATGCCAGAGCTTAAATTCCTCCCACTTCTGCAGTATTTTATTTGGCCTCCAAGATGCAGTGTGGTGAATTCTGAAGTGCTGATCTGCTTGTTATTGATAGGGGTTCTCTAACAGGTAAAATGCTGATTTATCTGCCATTCCTCTGGGTTGTAGCATGCAGTCTTTTGAGATCCTAGGCATCGTGCTTGCACTGCCTTGGATGGGCCTATCTATTGGAAGCCGTCATTTTCAGTTGAGATAAGCACAATGGACAAAAGTGCTGAAAGGCAAGTACAATGCACTTTCATAGCTCACCGGCTATTAGTATGAACATGTACACATGATTCACGTATGGGCACTTTAAAAATGTTGGTTTAAATGAGGTTACTGTTTATTTAAATTTAATGCTTCCCGGCTTTAGTGGTCCACGGTTTACTGGAGACCTTAAGGCAGCCTTATTTACTTTTATTTTTTTTGGGTGTACTTAGTGGGTATTCCTCTCTATTTCTTTTCCTCTTCCTGTGATGTTGTAACCATCTCAGCATGTTGGGAGAAGCACTCAGGACTGGTGGAGGTGTTGAGCTTTTCTCAAATGGGGGATTAAGTATGTAACCCTTTTGTTTGCTGTAATTTATTGCTAGCCTTTACTGTTTTTGGTACAGTTAATTTATTGTAATTTTCTGTATTAACAATGTGTGCTTCTTTAATGCGTATATGCTTCAGTCTATCTCTGATACTTAAGCTAATATTCTCTGTATTTTACTAAGGAGCAAACTGGTACAGCTCAGGTCTCTTTACCTTCAGATGATCCTTTTGAAGGGAGATCCATTGTTAATGTAATCCCTTCCAATTTGTGTTTGCTTTGTAAGGATTTTCAGGTCTGTCCCCATACTCAGTTGTGTACCTTATATGCTAAATCTGTGTCTAACCCATGGACAGGGTTTTGCTGTGGTACCCTTATATCAGAGTATTCTACTCAGAGAGTTTTTTTAGAACCATCTCCAAAATTTAAGTAATATATTGACTCTGCCATTAATTAATTTTTGGCTGTTTTGCCTCTAGCAGTTAAAAGCAAATATGTGCAAGGGTTGAAAGACTTTTGGGTCATCCCTTAGGAGTGACCTTTCTAAATTCCACAATACTTAGGAATCTAAAGACTCTTATTCTGATGACAGATTTTCTGAATCCCAGGAATCTCACGCCACTGTGGCGGAGGATGTGTACTTTTAGACTTGAGCATATTCATGTTCTATTACAGAGGAAGTATTAATTGCTTTAGAAGGATTTTACTTCTACAGACGAGCAACCAGTTAAAAATATTGACACATTTAAGACAGCCCACAAACCACTATCTACTTTCCCATGCCTGATTCAGCTTCTAATATCATGTCTAAGGAATAGTGGAGTATGCCAAGTGTTCCTTTTATTCCATTGGCTAAGTTCTAAACTAGGTTTCCTCTGCTTCTGCAAATAAAAAGGTATGGGAAACTATTCCTAAGGTTAATGCAGCCAGTAATATCTACTCTTGCAAGACAATGTGCTATTCCATTGGAGGATAGCATCTCTTTTAAGGATCATTTGGTTATAAAGATGGAAGGCTTTCACAGACGCTATTTCCAGCTTGCAGGTGTTATATTTATTCTTGCTGTCAGTGTTGGCTGAATAGCTGCTGCTACTGCAGTTTTGTGTGACAACTTTTCAGAACTAATTTCCGTGAAAAATACTCTTGACGAGATTCAAGATTGCTAGAAGCTCCTGAGAACTGCAAATAACTTTATTTGTGAATAGTGTTTGTTAATGCTAATACTTCTTTGGCCATCTTGGCAAGGTGAGCTAAGATTATTGTTGACTAGTGATGTGCATTCTGACTATTCGCTACGAAATGAATATCGAATATGGCCGTCTGCCTGGGTTTGTACAGAGTTTAGCATGTTGCACTTTCACAAAAATAAATGCGGCTGCTATATTCGGCATTAGTTTTTATAACGAATAGTCGGAATGCACATACCTTTTGTTGACTATGGTTCAAGCTCAAGGAATCTCTGTAGTTTCTTACTTGTACTATCTTTTGGTTCAAACTCTCTCTGTTCAACTTAATGTGTCTCACACTCAAGAGGTTCTTCATCTGCTTCACATTAGCAGTTGGAAATTCTTCTATAGAGTTCCTTAGCTCCTTAGACTTGTGTTTCTTTTCTGGGGTTCATAATCAATTCAGTGACTGTCTCAGACAGGTCAGCGCAGACTGAAGTTGCATCAGGCTTGTGCTCAACTCAACTTCAGTTATTTTTCTTCTGTTGCTCATTGCGTGGAAATTGTGGGTCTCATGGTTGCTACTTCAAATGCAGTCCCATTTGCCAAATTTCATTTTTGTTCTCTCCAATTTCAGATGCTGCATCAGTGGAATGTGGATCACCAGGATCTGTCTCAGAGTATTATTTTATATCGCAAGACTAAGCTTCAGCAAGTTTGATTTCTTCCACATGGCCTCACGGGATTTAGTTTGCATGTCTTATTCAAATGTCCTTGGCGTCTCCCTCTCAAAAAGGTAGTTTATCGGATAAAGTTATTGATCTTGGTGTGCCCACAAGGGTTTTGGTTGGAATTCTTTCAGAATTTCTAGCATTGTTAAGTTCCTGTATGACGATTTGGAAAAAAGGATTGTCAGGTAGTTCTCTTAAGGTGACAAGGTGAGTGTACACTGAACTTAGATGTGACAGTGCTAGCCAACTAACTGTTCGTACCTCTCACAGGTGCGAACTAGTGGTGAAAACGTGTGTGGTGTGTTTGTTAGTGGCGCCCAAGGCTGACTGTGCAAATACAAGTGTTTGAATTGATATTGTGTGATCACCTTAGACTGATGTCTGGCTGAAAGAAATGATATCACTGTGAAGGAGTGAAATGAAATATTCAATTAATACTAAGCGTTGTATATAAAACCAATTTAATTAAAAACTTGACATATTTAGCAAAAAGGTTGAGCGAATATGGGCTCAAAGTGATAAAATCAATATCAGCTATTACATAATACACATAAAAATAAATGAATTCTGACACTGGTGTCCTATATACACTCTATATAAAAAATGTAGCAGCAAATAGAATTAAGCTAAAGGCTATATAAACTTTCTAGCAATTGCATATAAGATTGTTAGTGAAAAGATACAAATATTAAATCGTAGGCGTAGACGTTCAAACTACACAGCTCCTGGAACAAGGATCATTCAGTTTTAATCTCCCATGACCAAATCAGTATTGTGCCGCAAATAGTGTGTAAACTGAAGCGGTAGGAGAATATCCTAGAAATAACCGGAACATTGACTCCCATAACCCTTTCTTTCAAGGTGCTGACATTGGCACAAATTGAAGCGGTAGGAGTACAAGTAAGAAGATACTAACAGTCTTCAAATTTGAATTAGTGCGCGCACTCTCAACATCCCTGATTGGATCAGAATCAGTGACAGCTTGGATAGAACAAACACACAAGCCGGGCAAGGACGCTGAAAATATACTGTAACAACAGGCTGGAGAGCCGAAGAAAAAGTGAGTACAAGCCACAAACGAACCTCAGTAACTTTGAAGTGCACACAATATATAATTGAAACTGCAAAACCCTATATATGTGAATACAACCAATTTACTTCAAAGTCACATATAGAACACATATGACTTCAAAATATTCTTAAGAATATCACCTAAGATCAAATTGTACATTTGAACATCAACTGGATAATCCAGCCAATCTGTAACACAGCACTGATTTAAAGACTTTTTTGAGACATTGTCTCCACCTACAATTTAACATTTGTATCTTTTCATTAATAATCTTATATGCAATTGCTAGAAAGTTTATATAGCCTTTAGCTTAATTCTATTTGCTGCTACATTTTTTATATAGAGTGTATATAGGACACCAGTGTCAGAATTCATTTATTTTTATGTGTATTATGTAATAGCTGATATTGATTTTATCACTTTGAGCCCATATTCGCTCAACCTTTTTGCTAAATATGTCAAGTTTTTAATTAAATTGGTGTTATATACAACGCTTAGTATCAATTGAATATTTCATTTCACTCCTTCACAGTGATATAGTTCTCTTAAGGGTCAGTTTTTGGCCAATCTGTCCTATTTAGCAAGAGGATTGTTAAAATTCCTTATATGAAGACCTTTGTTCAGGCTCTGAGAAGAATTATACTATTTTCTCTTGTTAAGTGTATCCAGTCCACGGATCATCCATTACTTATGGGATATTTTCCTTCCCAACAGGAAGTTGCAAGAGGATCACCCACAGCAGAGCTGCTATATAGCTCCTCCCCTAACTGTCATATCCAGTCATTCTCTTGCAAGCCTCAACCAAGATGGAGGTCGTAAGAGGAGTGTGGTGTTTTATACTTAGTTTATTCTTCAGACCAATTTTGGATCTAAAGATCTTAAACAAATTCCTCAGAGTTCCATCTTTCAAAATGGAAACTATTCGGACCATCCTACCCATGATCCAAGAAGGTCAGTACATGACCATAGTGGACTTAAAGGATGCCTACCTTCACATACCGATTCACAAAGATCATCATCGGTTTCTAAGGTTTGCCTTTCTAGACAGGCATTACCAATTTGTAGCTCTTCCCTTCGGGTTGGCTACAGCCCCGAGAATCTTTACAAAGGTTCTGGGCTCACTTCTGGCGGTTCTAAGACTGCGAGGCATAGCGGTGGCTCCGTGTCTAGACGACATCCTGATACAGGCGTCAAGCTTTCAAGTTGCCAAGTCTCATACATAAATAGTTCTGGCAATTCGGAGGTCGCACGGGTGGAAAGTGAACGAGGAAAAGAGTTCTCTATCCCCACTCACAAGAGTCTCCTTCTTAGGGACTCTTATAGATTCTGTAGAAATGAAAATTTACCTGACGGAGTCCAGGTTATCAAAACTTCTAAATGCTTGCCGTGTTCTACACTCCATTCCGCGCCCTTCGGTAGCTCAGTGTATGGAGGTAATCGGCTTAATGGTAGCGGCAATGGACATAGTGCCATTTGCGCGCCATCATCTCAGTCCTCTGCAATTATGCATGCTGAGTCAGTGGAATGGGGATTACGCAGATTTGTCCCCTCTGCTAAATCTGGATCAAGAGACAAGAGATTCTCTTCTCTGGTGGTTGTCTCAGGGAACACCTGTCCAAGGGTATGACCTTTCGCAGGCCAGATTGGACAATTGTAACAACAGATGCCAGCCTTCTAGGTTGGGGTGCAGTCTGGAATTCCCTGAAGGCACAGGGAGCGTGGACTCAGGAGGAGAAACTCCTTCCAATAAATATTCTGGAGTTAAGAGCGATATTCAATGCTCTTCTGGCTTCGCCTCAGTTAGCAACACTGAGGTTCATCAGATTTCAGTCGGACAACATCACGACTGTGGCTTACATCAACCATCAAGGGGGAACCAGGAGTTCCCTAGCGATGTTAGAAGTCTCAAATATAATTCGCTGGGCAGAGTACCACTCTTGCCACCTGTCAGCAATCCATATCCCAGGCGTGGAGAACTGGGAGGCGGATTTTCTAAGTCGTCAGACTTTCCATCCGGGGGAGTGGGAACTCCATCCAGAGGTGTTTGCTCAGTTGATTCGTCGTTGGGGCAAACCAGAGTTGGATCTCATGACGTCTCGCCAGAACGCCAAGCTTCCTTGTTACGGATCCAGGTCCAGGGACCCAGAAGTGACGCTGATAGATGCTCTAGCAGCGCCTTGGTTCTTCAACCTGGCTTATGTGTTTCCACCGTTTCCTCTGCTCCCTCGACTGATTGCCAAAATCAAACAGGAGAGAGCATCAGTGATTCTGATAGCACCTGCGTGGCCACGCAGGACTTGGTATGCAGACCTAGTGGACATGTCATCCTTTCCACCATGGACTCTGCCTCTAAGACAGGACCTTCTGATACAAGGTCCTTTCAATCATCCAAATCTAATTTCTCTGAGACTGACTGCATGGAGATTGAACGCTTGATTCTATCAAAGCGTGGCTTCTCCGAGTCAGTCATTGATACCTTAATACAGGCACGAAAGCCTGTTACCAGGAAAATCTACCACAAGATATGGAGTAAATATCTTTATTGGTGTGAATCCAAGAATTACTCATGGAGTAAGGTTAGGATTCCTAGAATATTGTCTTTTCTCCAATAGGGCTTGGACAAAGGATTATCAGCTAGTTCCTTAAAGGGACAGATTTCTGCTCTGTCTATTCTTTTGCACAAGCGTCTGGCAGAGGTTCCAGACGGCCAGGCATTTTGCCAGGCTTTGGTTAGAATTAAGCCTGTGTTTAAACCTGTTGCTCCCCCGTGGAGCTTAAACTTGGTTCTTAAAGTTCTTCAAGGAGTTCCGTTGGAACTCCTTCATTCCATTGATATTAAACTTTTATCTTGGAAAGTTCTGTTTTTGATGGCTATTTCCTCGGCTCGGAGAGTCTCTGAGCTATCTGCCTTACAATGTGATTCTCCTTATCTGATTTTTCATGCAGATAAGGTAGTCCTGCGTACCAAACCTGGGTTTTTACCTAAGGTGGTTTCTAACAAGAATATCAATTAAGAGATTGTTGTTCCATCATTGTGTCCTAATCCTTCTTCAAAGAAGGAACGTCTTTTACATAATCTGGACTTAGTCCGTGCCTTGAAGTTTTACTTACAAGCTACTAAAGATTTTCGTCAAACATCTACCCTGTTTGTCGTTTACTCTGGACAGAGGAGAGGTCAAAAAGCTTCGGCAACCTCTCTTTCCTTTTGGCTTCGGAGAATAATACGCCTAGCCTATGAGACTGCTGGACAGCAGCCCCCTGAAAGGATTACAGCTCATTCTACTAGAGCTGTGGCTTCCACCTGGGCCTTTAAAAATGAGGCCTCTGGTGAACAGATTTGCAAGGCTGCGACTTGGTCTTCGCTTCACACTTTTTCCAAATTTTACAAATTTGATACTTTTGCTTCTTCGGAGGCTGTTTTTGGGAGAAAGGTTCTACAGGCAGTGGTTCCTTCCGCTTAATCCTGCCTTGTCCCTCCCATCATCCTTGTACTTTAGCTTTGGTATTGGTATCCCATAAGTAATGGATGATCCGTGGACTGGATACACTTAACAAGAGAAAACATAATTTATGCTTACCTGATAAATTTATTTCTCTTGTAGTGTATCCAGTCCACGGCCCGCCCTGTCCTTTTAAGGCAGGTCTAAATTTTAATTAAACTACAGTCACCACTGCACCCTATGGTTTCTCCTTTCTCTGTTTGTTTTCGGTCGAATGACTGGATATGACAGTTAGGGGAGGAGCTATATAGCAGCTCTGCTGTGGGTGATCCTCTTGCAACTTCCTGTTGGGAAGGAGAATATCCCATAAGTAATGGATGATCCGTGGACTGGATACACTACAAGAGAAATAAATTTATCAGGTAAGCATAAATTATGTTTTTTTTGTTGTTCAGTCCCTCCTCCATGGAATCTTAATCTGGTGGTGAGGGTTCTTCTCATTATCACAAAATAAATAAATTTATTAGGTAAACATACATTTTTGTTTCTTTTTTCTCTGAACACTGACCACATACCTCCCAATATTTTAAAATCTAACTCTGAAATTGAAGCCTGAGAAGGATGTCTTTGCTTGCAAGCACATGGTGTACTTGAGCAGTAGAAGACCGCATAAAACCGTAATCACTAAAGCACATTTTGCAGTCATCACTAGGGATGGGCGAATGTGTTTATATCCGTATTCGAATGTTAGAATGAATGTTATTGTAGAAATTCGATTTACATAATAGAATGTTGATAAGAACGAATATTCTTAAAAATTTGATTTTCGAATGTTATTTACAGTTTTCGAATGTCACATTCGAATTCGAATGTTACATTCGAATGTCACATTCGAATTCGAATATTACATTTATAAAACACAATTGTAGACTAGAAACACTATTTCGAATGTCACATTCGAATCGAATATTACATTCGAATTTGAATATTACATTTATAAAACAGTATTAGACTAGAAATACTATTTCAAATTCGAATATTATATTTAAAACACAGTATTAGACTAGAAATACTACTTCAAATTCGAATATTACATTTCTAAATTGAATGAATTACATAGCTAAACATTCTATTACTCGAACGAATATTTTCGAATTTTATTGAAAAATTCGAAAACGAAAATTCGAAAATAGAATGTTAGAATGTTATATAAACATTCAAAATTCAATTCGAACGAACGAATGTATCAAAATTCGTTTTAAATTTCAAATTTTTAGTAACATTCGGCCATCCCTAGTCATCACACTACATTCTAGATATCAGCTAGGCTGCTGAGGACAGTTAGCATGCCTTCCTCACTGGGGCATGTTGCGAAGAGGTAGGGACAGCAGAATTGAAAACAAGATGCAAAAATTGGTAGTTTTGTTGTCACTTAATCAGTAAGCCCACTAGTGTAACTGCAAAACTAGAGTTAGAGACATAAAAAGCAGCAGAAAACGCATTGTTTTAGTGTAACTTTACCCATCTTATACACTTTTATAATCTAATTTGTCTTGTCAGAGTTTCTGCTCTCTAGAATGCTTATCATTAGCTACTTTTTTTTCTGCTGTGAATAATATTTCTTGAGTTCCTTTTGGGCCACCTCTCCCTACCTAAATATGTCTTCTATGATTGACCAACTGACCATGAATATTGAACAAAATGGAGAAGAAGGGCAGTATTAACCTCTACATAGCTTGAAAATAAGATACAATTGCAAAAAAAAATGCGTGTCTGGATACTTTTTAGCTGAAATGTTGTGTTTGTTCCTTATTAAATGGAAAAAATTTGATTTCCTTATCTCTTAAAGGGCTCTAAAGTAAAATTAAAGTTTAATGATTCACATAAAGCATGCAATTTAAAAACATCTTTCCACTAAACTTCCATTATAAAAACATGAACATTCTTTTTATATGCACTCTCCTACTGAGCATGTGCAAAGTGCACAGTATATACTTATCTGCAATTTGGGATTGGCTGATGGCTGTCAAATGATATAGGGGGATAAAAAAATTGGATTAACTTTGAAATTTTCCAGAAAATATTCTACTGTTCATTTCAAATTCAAAGTAAGTGCTATTGTATTGGGTTTTTTTTTATTGTGCATTTCTCAATTATTTAATTCTATTGTATTTAGTGGTCCTGTAAACAATGACCAGCACTTTGAGGCCCATTTATCAAGCTCCGTATGGAGCTTAAAGGGCTGTGTTTCTGGCGAGTCTTCAGACTCGCCAGAAACAGCATTTATGAAGCAGCGGTTTAAATACCGCTGCTCCATAACCCTGTCTGCCTGCTCTGATGAGGTGGACAGGAATCGCTGCAATTCAACCAGATCGCCGCAATTCCGCCTGCTATGATAAGGAGGACAGGAATCGCCGCAATTCAACCCGCGAGTCAGCATGGGGCGGCGTTGCACCAGCAGCTCTTGTGAGCATTCAGCGAGGTCTTGCGAACCTGATCCGCACTGTCGGATCAGGTCCACAAGACCTTTCATAATTCGGCCTCTTTATCTTACCTAGTAAATCTTGCTTTTATCAGATGGTTGAGATAATCCAATATACATTAGACCAAATTTCTCCAACATAGGTGTGTCCGGTCCACGGCGTCATCCTTACTTGTGGGATATTCTCTTCCCCAACAGGAAATGGCAAAGAGCCCAGCAAAGCTGGTCACATGATCCCTCCTAGGCTCCGCCTACCCCAGTCATTCTCTTTGCCGTTGTACAGGCAACATCTCCACGGAGATGGCTTAGAGTTTTTTAGTGTTTAACTGTAGTTTTTATTATTCAATCAAGAGTTTGTTATTTTAAAATAGTGCTGGTATGTACTATTTACTCAGAAACAGAAAAGAGATGAAGATTTCTGTTTGTATGAGGAAAATGATTTTAGCAACCGTCACTAAAATCCATGGCTGTTCCACACAGGACTGTTGAGAGCAATTAACTTCAGTTGGGGGAACAGTGAGCAGTCTCTTGCTGCTTGAGGTATGACACATTCTAACAAGACGATGTAATGCTGGAAGCTGTCATTTTCCCTATGGGATCCGGTAAGCCATGTTTATTACGATCGTAAATAAGGGCTTCAAAAAGGGCTTATTAAGACTGTAGACTTTTTCTGGGCTAAATCGATTCATTATTAACACATATTTAGCCTTGAGGAATCATTTTATCTGGGTATTTTTATATAATAATATCGGCAGGCACTATTTTAGACACCTTATTCTTTAGGGGCTTTCCCAAAGCATAGGCAGAGCCTCATTTTCGCGCCGGTGTTGCGCACTTGTTTTTGAGAGGCATGGCATGCAGTCGCATGTGAGAGGAGCTCTGATACTTAGAAAAGACTTTCTAAAGGCGTCATTTGGTATCGTATTCCCCTTGGGGCTTGGTTGGGTCTCAGCAAAGCAGATACCAGGGACTGTAAAGGGGTTAAAGTTCAAAACGGCTCCGGTTCCGTTATTTTAAGGGTTAAAGCTTCCAAATTTGGTGTGCAATACTTTTAAGGCTTTAAGACACTGTGGTGAAAATTTGGTGAATTTTGAACAATTCCTTCATGTTTTTTCGCAATTGCAGTAATAAAGTGTGTTCAGTTTAAAATTTAAAGTGACAGTAACGGTTTTATTTTAAAACGTTTTTTGTACTTTGTTATCAAGTTTATGCCTGTTTAACATGTCTGAACTACCAGATAGACTGTGTTCTGAATGTGGGGAAGCCAGAATTCCTATTCATTTAAATAAATGTGATTTATGTGAAATGATGCCCAAGATGATTCCTCAAGTGAGGGGAGTAAGCATGGTACTGCATCATTCCCTCCTTCGTCTACACGAGTCTTGCCCACTCAGGAGGCCCCTAGTACATCTAGCGCGCCAATACTCCTTACTATGCAACAATTAACGGCTGTAATGGATAATTCTGTCAAAAACATTTTAGCCAAAATGAACACTTATCAGCGTAAGCGCGACTGCTCTGTTTTAGATACTGAAGAGCATGACGACGCTGATAATAATATTTCTGAAGGGCCCCTAACCCAGTCTGATGGGGCCAGGGAGGTTTTGTCTGAGGGAGAAATTACTGATTCAGGGAACATTTCTCAACAAGCTGAACCTGATGTGATTGCATTTAAATTTAAGTTGGAACATCTCCGCATTCTGCTTAAGGAGGTATTATCCACTCTGGATGATTGTGACAAGTTGGTCATCCCAGAGAAACTATGTAAAATGGACAAGTTCCTAGAGGTGCCGGGGCTCCCAGAAGCTTTTCCTATACCCAAGCGGGTGGCGGACATTGTTAATAAAGAATGGGAAAGGCCCGGTATTCCTTTCGTCCCTCCCCCCATATTTAAAAAATTGTTTCCTATGGTCGACCCCAGAAAGGACTTATGGCAGACAGTCCCCAAGGTCGAGGGAGCGGTTTCCACTTTAAACAAACGCACCACTATACCCATAGAGGATAGTTGTGCTTTCAAAGATCCTATGGATACAAAATTAGAAGGTTTGCTTAAAAAGATGTTTGTTCAGCAGGGTTACCTTCTACAACCAATTTCATGCATTGTCCCTGTCGCTACAGCCGCATGTTTCTGGTTCGATGAGCTGATAAAGGCGGTCGATAGTGATTCTCCTCCTTATGAGGAGATTATGGACAGAATCAATGCTCTCAAATTGGCTAATTCTTTCACCCTAGACGCCACTTTGCAATTGGCTAGGTTAGCGGCTAAGAATTCTGGGTTTGCTATTGTGGCGCGCAGAGCGCTTTGGTTGAAATCTTGGTCGGCTGATGCGTCTTCCAAGAACAAGCTACTTAACATTCCTTTCAAGGGGAAAACGCTGTTTGGCCCTGACTTGAAAGAGATTATCTCTGATATCACTGGGGGTAAGGGCCACGCCCTTCCTCAGGATCGGCCTTTCAAGGCAAAAAATAAACCTAATTTTCGTCCCTTTCGTAGAAACGGACCAGCCCAAAGTGCTACGTCCTCTAAGCAAGAGGGTAATACTTCTCAAGCCAAGCCAGCTTGGAGACCAATGCAAGGCTGGAACAAGGGTAAGCAGGCCAAGAAACCTGCCACTGCTACCAAGACAGCATGAAATGTTGGCCCCCGATCCGGGACCGGATCTGGTGGGGGGCAGACTCTCTCTCTTCGCTCAGGCTTGGGCAACAGATGTTCTGGATCCTTGGGCGCTAGAAATAGTCTCCCAAGGTTATCTTCTGGAATTCAAGGGACTTCCCCCAAGGGGGAGGTTCCACAGGTCTCAGTTGTCTTCAGACCACATAAAAAGACAGGCATTCTTACATTGTGTAGAAGACCTGTTAAAAATGGGAGTGATTCATCCTGTTCCATTAAGAGAACAAGGGATGGGGTTCTACTCCAATCTGTTCATAGTTCCCAAAAAAGAGGGAACGTTCAGACCAATCTTAGATCTCAAGATCTTAAACAAGTTTCTCAAGGTTCCATCGTTCAAGATGGAAACCATTCGAACTATTCTTCCTTCCATCCAGGAAGGTCAATTCATGACCACGGTGGATTTGAAGGATGCGTATCTACATATTCCTATCCACAAGGAACATCATCGGTTCCTGAGGTTCGCATTCCTGGACAAACATTACCAGTTCGTGGCGCTTCCTTTCGGATTAGCCACTGCTCCAAGGATTTTCACAAAGGTACTAGGGTCCCTTCTAGCTGTGCTAAGACCAAGGGGCATTGCTGTAGTACCTTACTTGGACGACATTCTGATTCAAGCGTCGTCTCTTCCTCAAGCAAAGGCTCACACGGACATTGTCCTGGCCTTTCTCAGATCTCACGGATGGAAAGTGAACGTGGAAAAGAGTTCTCTATCTCCGTCAACAAGGGTTCCCTTCTTGGGAACAATAATAGACTCCTTAGAAATGAGGATTTTTCTGACGGAGGCCAGAAAAACAAAACTTCTAGACTCTTGTCGGATACTTCATTCCGTTCCTCTTCCTTCCATAGCTCAGTGCATGGAAGTGATCGGATTGATGGTAGCGGCAATGGACATAGTTCCTTTTGCGCGCATTCATCTAAGACCATTACAACTGTGCATGCTCAGTCAGTGGAATGGGGACTATACAGACTTGTCTCCGAAGATACAAGTAAATCAGAGGACCAGAGACTCACTCCGTTGGTGGCTGTCCCTGGACAACCTGTCACGAGGGATGACATTCCGCAGACCAGAGTGGGTCATTGTCACGACCGACGCCAGTCTGATGGGCTGGGGCGCGGTCTGGGGATCCCTGAAAGCTCAGGGTCTTTGGTCTCGGGAAGAATCTCTGTTACCGATAAATATTCTGGAACTGAGAGCGATATTCAATGCTCTCAAGGCTTGGCCTCAGCTAGCGAGGGCCAAGTTCATACGGTTTCAATCAGACAACATGACAACTGTTGCGTACATCAACCATCAGGGGGGAACAAGGAGTTCCCTGGCGATGGAAGAAGTGACCAAAATCATTCTATGGGCGGAGTCTCACTCCTGCCACCTGTCTGCTATCCACATCCCAGGAGTGGAAAATTGGGAAGCGGATTTTCTGAGTCGTCAGACATTGCATCCGGGGGAGTGGGAACTCCATCCGGAAATCTTTGCCCAAGTCACTCAGCTGTGGGGCATTCCAGACATGGATCTGATGGCCTCTCGTCAGAACTTCAAAGTTCCTTGCTACGGGTCCAGATCCAGGGATCCCAAGGCGGCTCTAGTGGATGCACTAGTAGCACCTTGGACCTTCAAACTAGCTTATGTGTTCCCGCCGTTTCCTCTCATCCCCAGGCTGGTAGCCAGGATCAATCAGGAGAGGGCGTCGGTGATCTTGATAGCTCCTGCGTGGCCACGCAGGACTTGGTATGCAGATCTGGTGATTATGTCATCGGCTCCACCTTGGAAGCTACCTTTGAGACGAGACCTTCTTGTTCAGGGTCCGTTCGAACATCCGAATCTGGTTTCACTCCAGCTGACTGCTTGGAGATTGAACGCTTGATCTTATCGAAGCGAGGGTTCTCAGATTCTGTTATCGATACTCTTGTTCAGGCCAGAAAGCCTGTAACTAGAAAGATTTACCACAAAATTTGGAAAAAATATATCTGTTGGTGTGAATCTAAAGGATTCCCTTGGGACAAGGTTAAGATTCCTAGGATTCTATCCTTCCTTCAAGAAGGATTGGAAAAAGGATTATCTGCAAGTTCCCTGAAGGGACAGATTTCTGCCTTGTCTGTGTTACTTCACAAAAAGCTGGCCGCTGTGCCAGATGTTCAAGCCTTTGTTCAGGCTCTGGTTAGAATTAAGCCTGTTTACAAACCTTTGACTCCTCCTTGGAGTCTCAATTTAGTTCTTTCAGTTCTTCAGGGGGTTCCGTTTGAACCCTTGCATTCCGTTGATATTAAGTTATTATCTTGGAAGGTTTTGTTTTTAGTTGCAATTTCTTCTGCTAGAAGAG
Organism: Bombina bombina; assembly: GCF_027579735.1. NCBI lineage: Eukaryota > Metazoa > Chordata > Amphibia > Anura > Bombinatoridae > Bombina > Bombina bombina. Next base: position 79,725,989 of record NC_069510.1, on the reverse strand, counting down.
TTTCAGAATTATCTGCTCTGCAGTGTTCTCCTCCTTTTCTGGTGTTCCATGCAGATAAGGTGGTTTTACGTACTAAACCTGGTTTTCTTCCAAAAGTTGTTTCTAACAAAAACATTAACCAGGAGATTATCGTACCTTCTCTGTGTCCGAAACCAGTTTCAAAGAAGGAACGTTTGTTGCACAATTTGGATGTTGTTCGCGCTCTAAAATTCTATTTAGATGCTACAAAGGATTTTAGACAAACATCTTCCTTGTTTGTTGTTTATTCCGGTAAAAGGAGAGGTCAAAAAGCAACTTCTACCTCTCTCTCTTTTTGGATTAAAAGCATCATCAGATTGGCTTACGAGACTGCCGGACGGCAGCCTCCCGAAAGAATCACAGCTCATTCCACTAGGGCTGTGGCTTCCACATGGGCCTTCAAGAACGAGGCTTCTGTTGATCAGATATGTAGGGCAGCGACTTGGTCTTCACTGCACACTTTTACCAAATTTTACAAGTTTGATACTTGTGCTTCTTCTGAGGCTATTTTTGGGAGAAAGGTTTTGCAAGCCGTGGTGCCTTCCATTTAGGTGACCTGATTTGCTCCCTCCCTTCATCCGTGTCCTAAAGCTTTGGTATTGGTTCCCACAAGTAAGGATGACGCCGTGGACCGGACACACCTATGTTGGAGAAAACAGAATTTATGTTTACCTGATAAATTACTTTCTCCAACGGTGTGTCCGGTCCACGGCCCGCCCTGGTTTTTTTAATCAGGTCTGATAATTTATTTTATTTAACTACAGTCACCACGGTACCATATGGTTTCTCCTATGCAAATATTCCTCCTTAACGTCGGTCGAATGACTGGGGTAGGCGGAGCCTAGGAGGGATCATGTGACCAGCTTTGCTGGGCTCTTTGCCATTTCCTGTTGGGGAAGAGAATATCCCACAAGTAAGGATGACGCCGTGGACCGGACACACCGTTGGAGAAAGTAATTTATCAGGTAAACATAAATTCTGTTTTTGACAAATCTGGGTAGGCATAGATTCATAGTTCCAAATACTTTACCACTGGCCCCTATACTTTTAGATTTTTTTCCTATGACTAAGCGCTAGTGCAGCGCGAAACGTGTCAGGGTGGTCAGTCCTTGTAACCCTGCATGTCTGACATGTTTGGCTTTAAAACTATTTTTCAATAAAATATATGTTTTGTATTACCGGATTACCTCCCGAGTACCAGGTTTTTTCACTATATTTTGGATTTTTTTTAATAAATATTTTATATTAAATGCTCTTTTGGGTCTTTGGTTGTTTGTTTCATCATTATTGAGGTTGGTTCATAAGTTTAAATTTGTTGCATTTTAAACAACTAACATTGAAAATGTACATTACACACACAATTCAATAATTTATCAATTTAAATGACCCATTACATGCATTATATGTAAATTAAAGCTAGGCGGTTTTGCCTTCCGTGAGTACCTCATTTTTTAACGGATTAAAAAAAATATTGTGTAGAATGTGTAACCAGATCAGCCATTCACTTCATTACCATATTTGAATTGTACTTCAAATTACTAGCAAGGTGGCACTGGGTTCCCACTAGACTACATAGAGTTTCTGCAACGTATTCCCCTCATTGTTACGAGCATGTGGTAAAGTGGGTTTGGATATTCATGTGTGGTGGGAAATGCCCTAAGATAGCCTGTCTGAGTCGCTACCTTTAGTTTGTGTGTAAGATCAGGTTTGTCAGCTTGGACAGGGCCAGAGGTTTATTTATTATATTTACAATATTGCTAAGAATCGCCTTTATGTGGTATGTGTATTCTGATGGCAGAACTGCACTGGAAACAGGAAGTCCTGACATTGAGGAAGGTGGTAGATATAACTGAATACATTAAACTTATGGATGAGAAAGTATACTTAATTAGGGGGATATCTGCCTTTTACTGTGTGATTTGGGAGCCTTGGAACTCACTAGACCTTAAAGGGACACTGAACCCAATTTTTTTCTTCCATAATTCAGATAGAGCTTGCAATTTTAAGCAACTTTCTAATTTACTCCTATTATCAATTTTTCTTTGTTCACTTGCTATCTTTATTTGAAAAATAAGGCATCTTAAGCTTCTTTTTTGGTTCAGAACTCTGGAGAGCACTTTTTTATTGGTGGATGAATTTATCCACCAATCTTCAAGAACAACTCAGGTTGTTCACAAAAAAATGGGCCAGCATCTAAACTTACATTCTTGCATTTCAAATAAAGATACCAAAAGAATGAAGAAAATTTGATAATAGGAGTAAATTAGAAAGTTGCTTAAAATTACAAGCTCTATTTGAATCGTGAAAGAAAAAAATTGGGTTCAGTGTCCCTTTAAAATTCCCAAGCTAGCCTGAGATTTTAGTTTACTCTATATTTTTATGAAACCAACAGCTTAATGCTGGTTATGAGGTCTGAGGGGAGGCTTGCAGGGGGCCTTTTTTTAAAAAAAAAAAAAAAAAAGATAAATGGTTAGATGTCTGTTGTACTCAATGGTTTTGACACTTTATATGTCTGGACATATCCTACTGTGTAAATGATACCTACATTTTTGTCTAATTTTTTATTGTGAAATGTAACTAATTTATTGGTTGCTAGTTATATTTTGTCCGATATGCTAACATGTTTTTTATCAATAATTACCTAAGTAATTATAAAGGGGGCGCCCAATATAGGGCCAGAGTACAAGTGGAGCACTATAGCGATATTTGCGCTCCACTGAGTAATACCAGTGCACGCTAATGTGCGCTGGTATTACAAGTTGACAGCAATGCGAATGTGAGCTTGCATTCGCATTGCTGGGAAGCATTGAGCTCAGGAGAGCGTGTTCCATAAGTTCCAATGGAAGCCTTGTTCTCATGCCGTGAGACACAGTATGAGAACTAGCCCAGCGAAGGGGGTAAGTCGCACAGTGATGGCGGCAAATTTTAAATATATATTTATATGATTATATACTGTATGTATGTGTTAAAATGTTTTTTTTTACACATATTAACACATACATATGTGTATATAAACAGGGGCAGTAATTTTATTTAAAAAGATCTGTGGTATCTTCCATTGGTCAAGTAAATTGTAATAACCGTATTAGTCCAATAGTTGAATATCAAAATAACAAGAGTATTGCAGTATGCAGCAATACCTTTTTTATTGGAAATACATAGTAAAATACAAGCTTTCACAATTTCTAAATTCTCTATTCATCAGGTTTGAAGCAATCCTTCTAATTGTTTGATTAGAATATACGTATTATTGTTTGATGTGGTCAGATTACATTCAAGAATCTTTTTATAATGGTTTATCATACTGTACCTATACTTTTAATACTTATTTTTAATTTAAAGCTTTTTCTCAGTACAATACATTTTTGTCTTTATCCGTTTGCATTGTGTTGAATAGCAAGTGGGATTTGTGAAATACATTTTAGAGACCTGCAATTGTCAGTTTGTTGTTATTCTCTGAAAGCTCCCAGCATTCAGTGTGAGCCTTTGACTAAAATCTTGATCTAATTTTAGAGGGCCAGGTTAATAGTTCACAATCTATTCTGGTATTAGTGGTGAAAAAATTTCAAAAAGCCTGCAGGATCTACATATTGTGTATTTGTGAGCAGACAACTCACAAGTGGTTGCATTTGATATTTTTAAGGAAATCTTGTTTGTTGGAATTTTTCCATTTTTAATTTAATTTTTATTTATTCTAGAATAAATACTAGAGATTACAATACTAAATATTGGAGATATTTTCAATACTGGAGTTATTTTAATTATATAAATTTAATAAATATATATATTTATATATCATAGAAAAAATGTGAAAAAAATATTTTTGTACATTTAATTTGTTTTTCAAATGCTGGATTTAGTTTAAAGTGAATGTAAACTTTCATGAATCAATGCCCAGTTTATAAAAATACTATTAAAAACAGATGCACTTTTATTCATGAAAGTTTACATTGCAATGTTTTTTTTTTAATACCTTTTTTCTTCAGCCAAGTCGGACCAGCGATCCCCCCGCCCGCAGCTCCTCTGTACTTACGTCAGCAATGATGAATTTGGCTTCCTCCAATCATGGCTTCGTGATTTGAGGAAGCCGGTTTCGTCATTGCTGTGCTAAGTACAACATGAGAAGCGGGACAGGGGATCGCTGGTCCGGCTTGGCTGGAGAAAAAGGTATTAAAAAAAAAAACATTGCAATGTAAACTTTCATGAATGAAAGTGCCTCTATTTTTAATAGTATTTTTAAAAACCGGGCACTGATTCATGAAAGTTTACATTCACTTTAAATTGAATGTCTAGTTTAATATGTTACTTCTATGGGAAATATTTTTGAGGGCATTTTAACATGTGTTTTGTAAAATGGATGTTCCAATTCTGAGAAAAATAATAAAACTTGTTGGGTTTTTTGATGCTTGTGACGAATAACCCTATTCATCAATATTTATCAATTTCCATATTTTTTTTAACCATATGACATACAAATATCATTAAATAGCATTAACCTCTTTACTGCAGTGCCAAACAAAAAAAAAGATGGGCAGTCATACTTTAGAACTTTCATTTAGTAAGCTAAGCACATGCAAAATAAAGCTACATAAGAAGTAAACTTTAATCATGAGCAAAATAAAAAAAATCAGCATTCTCCATTTTAAAATAAGGCACTGAGGGATATTTATCAAAGGTCTGGCGGACCTGATCCGACAGTGCGGCTCAGGTCCGCCAGACCTCGCTGAATTCGGAGTGCAATACGCTCTCCGTATTCAGCATTGCACCAGCAGCTCTTGTGAGCTGCTGGTGCAACGCCGCCCCCTGCAGATTCGTGGCCAATCGGCCGCCAGCAGGGGGGGTGTCTATCAACCCGATCGTACTCGATCTGGTTGAATTGCAGTAATGTCTGGCGGACAGGTTATGGACCGCTGCTTCATAACTGGGCTTGATAAATGGGCCCCATTTTATTAGCAGGAATAGTGCTATAGCCCATCTAATAAAAATAACCATATTTTTTTTTGAACTTAGAAGCTAACTAGGATAACTTTTGAATGTGCAAGTGTGTGTTAGTCTCTAATTTTTTTTTATGCCTGTGTAGAGCCAGGTTCCTGAAACCATGCAAAATAGGGAACTATTAAAGGGACAGTTTACCCCCTCCCAAAAAAAAAAAGTTCTCCTTTTAATTTGTTCCCAATGATAAATTTTACCTGCGGGAGTGTATTAAATTGTTTACAAGTAGCTTGTTTGTTCTTTTTTGGCATTTGAAATAGCTGATTTAGCCTGTGGTATCCCCACCTATACTTACATTTTCTAGACTTAAAGGGACAGTCTCTAGATAATTTCCTTGTTCTCTCTATGTATTGGGCTTTGGTTTACAAACAGATATAAGATAAGGAAGCAAATGTGTGTACGTAAAGTGATAACATAATGAGATCTGATTTTACCTGCAAGCTCATCCCATTTAAATAGGTTGTGGGTTAAAAGCACAAAACCAGCTATTTCACGTATACAAATAAACCTGAAAATGCAATTTATCATACATTTTATCCTCTGCAGCTGGTATAACAAGTCACTGTAAATGCATTAAGGGAAAAACTATTTTACAGTATATCGTCCCTTTAAATAAATATCCTTACAGATGAAGTAAAGCCAAATTTTCAGTCTTCAATCACATGAAACTGCAAAATCATCATAAAAGTTAAATTGAAATTGCTATCTTTTCCTATATAACGTCTAAAATTATCATCAAAATAAAATTGTATTTCTCTCTCAGATTTCCATAACTTATAAAATTATCATAAAAGTTAAAATGAAATTACTATCTTAAATCACAATAACTTCTGAGCTGTGTTTGTAATGTTTCCATGGAAAACGCTAGATTAGATTCAGGTCCAGAATGTGTGTCCTACTGAATCACCCTGCTTGATTTAAGTGGTATTTTATCAAAATCTCATTATAAATAGGCTGCCTAGTTTTGTGTTGGGATTAGGGTTAAATTATTAATCTATGCTTTGATGCAATGTTATGTATCCATATTGTGTCATCAGCACAACATTAACCACACATCATTTAACTACAATTAAACACTTTTAGATGGTAATATAAAATGATAAACTGTATATATAAAAAAACTCTACAATACTTTCATTATTTATTGTGTCCCCCATTTCCTGTAATTCCATTCTGAAATTGTGAGTTTTTCAGTTCTTGTTATAAATGGAAGTGCAGAACACGGTTATATTCTACACAGCTATTGGCTGCACACTCTAGTGACCTATTTATATCTGTCTCTAATTGGCATCATCAGATACAGTAACCTAAGTTACAATATGGCAGCTCCCATTGTTTTATAGATTTTAAAACTTTACACTTATGTTGTCAATTTTGAAACAACTAATGAAACTTTTACAAATCCATCTACTTGATATTCTCAGACTAATCTTTTCTTTGAATGCATCATTATATCTAGCATTTCTCCTGTTAAGTGTAGTCAGTCCACGGGTCATCCATTACTTATGGGATATTAACTCCTCCCCAACAGGAAATGCAAGAGGATCACCCAAGCAGAGCTGCTATATAGCTCCTCCCCTCTACGTCATACCCAGTCATTCTCTTGCACCCAACTAATAGATAGGATGTGTGAGAGGACTGTGGTTGTTAAACTTAGTTTTTATTTCTTCAATCAAAAGTTTGTTATTTTAAACGGCACCGGAGTGTGTTGTTTTTTCTCAGGCAGCATTAGAAGAAGAATCTACCTGAGTTTTTGTATGATCTTAGCGGACGTAACTAAGATCCATTTGCTGTTCTCGGCCATTCTGAGGAGAGAGGTAACTTCAGAACAGGGGACAGCGGGCAGGTTCACCTGCAAAGAGGTATGTTGCAGTATATTATTTTCTAAGGAATGGAATTGACTGAGAAAATACTGCTAATACCGATGTAATGTAAGTACAGCCTTAAATGCAGTAGTAGCAACTGGTATCAGGCTGATATGTATGTATGTTTACACTTAAGTATTTCTGGGGAATGGCACTTCACTGGGAAAATACTGTATACATATTACTTTTAGCCTAATCTGCAGTGTGAGCGACTAGCAGCAGGCTTTTTAATAACATTTCATAAATTATATTTTAAACGTTTGCTGGCATGTTAATCGTTTATTTATCTGAGGTACTTGGTGAAAAATTGTTTTGGGCGTTATTTTCCACATGGCTGTCGTTTGTTTTGAATTAAAACAGTTTACTGAGCTTCCCTCACTGTTGTATTGTGAGTGGGAGGGGCCTATTTTGGCGCTTTTACTGCGCATTAGAAATTCAGTCACAGTCTGCCTTCTTCTCCCTGCATGATCCAGGACGTCTCTACAGAGCTCAGGGGTCTTCAAAACTAGTTTTGAGGGAGGTAATCACTCACAGCAGACCTGTGAGACTGTGCTTTGACTGTGATAAAAACGCTTATATTTTCAATTGTTATCCGTTTTTCTGATATTAAGGGGTTAATCATCCATTGCTAGTGAGTGCAATCCTTTGCTAACTTAATGCATTTACTGTGAAAATTTGGTTTCTATAACTAATCCGGTTCATTGTTATTTCAACTGTGACAGTTTTTGTGTGCTTCTTAAAGGCACAGTAACGTTTTTTATATTGCTTGCAAATTTATTTGAAAAGTATTTTCCAAGCTTGCTAGGCTAATTGCTAGTTTGTTTTAACATGTCTGACACAGAGGAATCTCTTTGTGCAATATGTTCAAAAGCCAATGTGGAGCCCAATAGAAATTTGTGTACTAATTGCATTGATGCTACTTTAAATAAAAGCCAATCTGTACATGTTAAGAAAATTTCACCAGACAACGAGGGGAAAGTTATGCCGACTAACTCTCCTCACGTGTCAGTACCTGCATCTCCCGCTCAGGAGGTGCGTGATATTGCGACGCCAAGTACATCAGGGCGGCCATTACAAATTACTTTACAAGACATGGCTAATGTTATGACTGAAGTTTTATCTAAATTACCAGAACTTAGAGGTAAACGCGACCACTCTGGGGTGAGAACAGAGTACGCTGATAATGTTAGAGCCATGTCTGATACTGCGTCACAAATGGCAGAACATGAAGACGGAGAGCTTCATTCTGTGGGTGACGGATCTGATCCAAATAGACTGGACTCAGACATTTCAAATTTTAAATTTAAGCTTGAGAACCTCCGTGTATTATTAGGGGAGGTATTAGCGGCTCTGAATGATTGTAACACGGTTGCAATCCCAGAGAAATTATGTAGGCTGGATAGATACTATGCGGTACCGGCGTGTACTGACGTTTTTCCTATACCTAAGAGGCTTACAGAAATTATTACCAAGGAGTGGGATAGGCCCGGTGTGCCCTTTCCCCCCCCTCCTATATTTAGAAAAATGTTTCCAATAGACGCCACCACACGGGACTTATGGCAGACGGTCCCTAAGGTGGAAGGAGCAGTTTCTACTCTGGCTAAGCGTACCACTATCCCGGTGGAGGATAGCTGTGCCTTTTCAGACCCAATGGACAAAAAGTTAGAGGGTTACCTTAAGAAAATGTTTACTCAACAAGGTTTTATATTACAACCCCTCGCATGCATTGCGCCTGTCACGGCTGCGGCAGCATTTTGGTTTGAGTCTCTAGAAGAGACCATTAGCTCAGTTCCATTGGATGAAATTATAGACAAGCTTAGAGTCCTTAAGCTAGCTAATTCATTTATTTCTGATGCCGTAGTACATTTAACTAAGCTTACGGCTAAGAATTCCGGATTCGCCATTCAGGCGCGCAGAGCGCTGTGGCTAAAATCCTGGTCAGCCGATGTGACTTCTAAATCTAAATTGCTTAACATACCTTTCAAAGGGCAGACATTATTTGGGCCCGGTTTGAAAGAAATTATCGCTGACATTACTGGAGGTAAGGGACATGCCCTGCCTCAAGACAGAGCCAAACCAAGGGCTAGACAGTCTAATTTTCGTGCCTTTCGTAACTTCAAGGCAGGAGCAGCATCAACTTCCTCCGCTCCAAAACAGGAAGGAACTGTTGCTCGTTACAGACAGGGCTGGAAACCTAACCAGACCTGGAACAAGGGCAAGCAGGCCAGAAAACCTGCTGCCGCCCCTAAGACAGCATGAAGTGAGGGCCCCCGATCCGGAAACGGATCTAGTAGGGGGCAGACTTTCTCTCTTCGCCCAGGCTTGGGCAAGAGATGTCCAGGATCCCTGGGCGTTAGAGATCATATCCCAGGGATATCTTCTGGACTTCAAAGCTTCTCCTCCCAAAGGGAGATTTCATCTTTCAAGGTTGTCAACAAACCAGACAAAGAAAGAGGCGTTTCTACGCTGTGTTCGAGATCTTTTGCTAATGGGAGTGATCCACCCGGTTCCGCGGTCGGAACACGGACAAGGGTTTTACTCAAATCTGTTTGTGGTTCCCAAGAAAGAAGGAACCTTCAGACCAATCTTGGATTTAAAGATCCTAAACAAATTCCTAAGAGTTCCATCATTCAAAATGGAAACTATTCGGACAATCTTACCCATGATCCAAAAGGGTCAGTACATGACCACAGTGGATCTAAAGGATGCGTACCTTCACATACCGATTCACAAGGATCATTACCAGTACCTAAGGTTTGCCTTCCTAGACAGGCATTATCAGTTTGTAGCTCTTCCCTTCGGGTTAGCTACGGCTCCAAGAATCTTTACAAAGGTCCTGGGCTCTCTTCTGGCGGTACTAAGACCGCGAGGAATAGCGGTAGCTCCGTACCTAGACAACATTCTGATACAAGCGTCAAATTTCCAAACTGCCAAGTCTCATACAGAGTTAGTTCTGGCATTTCTAAGGTCGCATGGGTGGAAGGTGAACGTAGAAAAGAGTTCTCTATTGCCACTCACAAGAGTTCCCTTCTTGGGGACTCTTATAGATTCTGTAGAAATGAAAATTTACCTGACAGAGGACAGGTTAACAAAACTTCTAAATGCTTGCCGTGTCCTTCATTCCATTCAACACCCTTCAGTGGCTCAATGCATGGAGGTAATCGGCTTAATGGTAGCGGCAATGGACATAGTACCTTTTGCACGCCTGCATCTCAGACCGCTGCAATTGTGCATGCTAAGTCAGTGGAATGGGGATTACTCGGATTTGTCCCCTATGCTGAATCTGGATCAAGAGACCAGAGATTCTCTTCTATGGTGGCTTTCTCGGCCAAATCTGTCCAGGGGGATGCCCTTCAGCAGGCCAGACTGGACAATTGTAACAACAGACGCCAGCCTACTAGGTTGGGGCGCTGTCTGCAATTCCCTGAAGGCTCAGGGATCATGGACTCAGGAGGAGAGTCTCCTTCCAATAAACATCCTGGAATTGAGAGCAGTTCTCAATGCCCTTCTGACTTGGCCTCAGTTAGCAACTCTGAGGTTCATCAGGTTTCAGTCGGACAACATCACGACTGTGGCTTACATCAACCATCAGGGAGGGACAAGGAGTTCCCTAGCGATGATGGAAGTTTCAAAGATAATTCGCTGGGCAGAGTCTCACTCTTGCCACCTGTCAGCGATCCACATCCCAGGCGTGGAGAACTGGGAGGCGGATTTCCTAAGTCGCCAGACTTTTCATCCGGGGGAGTGGGAACTTCATCCGGAGGTCTTTGCCCAAATACTTCGACGTTGGGGCAAACCAGATATGGATCTCATGGCGTCTCGCCAGAACGCCAAGCTTCCTTGTTACGGGTCCAGATCCAGGGACCCGGGAGCGGTCCTGATAGATGCTCTGACAGCACCTTGGACCTTCAAGATGGCTTATGTGTTTCCACCCTTCCCGATGCTTCCTCGATTGATTGCCAGGATCAAACAGGAGAAAGCATCGGTGATTCTAATAGCGCCTGCGTGGCCACGCAGGACCTGGTATGCAGATCTAGTGGACATGTCATCCTGTCCACCTTGGTCGCTGCCTCTGAGACAGGACCTTCTAATTCAGGGTCCTTTCAAACATCAAAATCTAATTTTTCTGAAACTGACTGCATGGAGATTGAACGCTTGATTTTATCAAAGCGTGGATTTTCGGAGTCAGTAATTGATACCTTAATACAGGCTAGGAAACCTGTTACCAGGAAAATTTACCATAAGATATGGCGTAAATATTTACACTGGTGCGAATCCAAGAGTTACTCATGGAGTAAGGTTAGGATTCCTAGGATATTGTCTTTTCTACAAGAAGGTTTAGAAAAGGGTTTATCTGCAAGTTCTTTAAAGGGACAGATCTCAGCTCTGTCCATCCTTTTACACAAACGTCTGTCAGAAGTTCCAGACGTTCAGGCTTTTTGTCAGGCTTTGGCCAGGATTAAGCCTGTGTTTAAGACTGTTGCTCCACCTTGGAGCTTAAACTTAGTTCTTAACGTTTTACAGGGTGTTCCGTTTTGAACCCCTTCATTCCATTGATATCAAGCTGTTATCTTGGAAAGTTCTGTTTTTAATGGCTATTTCCTCTGCTCGTAGAGTCTCTGAGTTATCGGCCTTACATTGTGATTCTCCTTATCTGATTTTTCATTCAGACAAGGTAGTTCTGCGTACTAAACCTGGGTTCTTACCTAAGGTAGTCACTAACAAGAATATCAATCAAGAGATTGTTGTTCCATCCTTGTGCCCTAGCCCTTCTTCAAAGAAGGAACGACTTCTGCACAATCTAGACGTAGTCCGTGCCCTGAAATTTTATTTACAGGCAACTAAAGATTTTCGCCAAACTTCTTCCCTGTTTGTAGTTTATTCTGGACAGAGGAGAGGTCAAAAAGCATCTGCTACCTCTCTCTCTTTTTGGCTTTGTAGCATAATACGTTTAGCCTATGAGACTGCTGGACAGCAGCCTCCTGAAAGAATTACAGCTCATTCTACGAGAGCTGTGGCTTCCACGTGGGCCTTTAAGAATGAGGCCTCTGTTGAACAGATTTGCAAGGCTGCAACTTGGTCTTCTCTTCATACTTTTTCCAAATTTTACAAATTTGACACTTTTGCTTCTTCTGAGGCTGTTTTTGGGAGAAAGGTTCTTCAGGCAGTGGTTCCTTCCGTATAGAGATCCTGCCTGTCCCTCCCGTCATCCGTGTACTTTAGCTTTGGTATTGGTATCCCATAAGTAATGGATGACCCGTGGACTGACTACACTTAACAGGAGAAAACATAATTTATGCTTACCTGATAAATTCCTTTCTCCTGTAGTGTAGTCGGTCCACGGCCCGCCCTGTTTTTTACGGCAGGTCTAAAATTTAAATTAAACTCCAGTCACCACTGCTCCCTATAGTTTCTCCTTTCTCGTTTGGTTTCGGTCGAATGACTGGGTATGACGTAGAGGGGAGGAGCTATATAGCAGCTCTGCTTGGGTGATCCTCTTGCATTTCCTGTTGGGGAGGAGTTAATATCCCATAAGTAATGGATGACCTGTGGACTGACTACACTACAGGAGAAAGGAATTTATCATGTAAGCATAAATTATGTTTTTTTAGAGTTAAATGTCCCTTTAAAGGGACATACAAATGCTAAACACATAGCTAAGTTCAGCTCTTGAGCAGCAGTTCATTATTTATTGGCAACTAGCTGACAGCAGGCATATGTATGTAGCCACCGTTCATCAGCTAGTTCCCAGTGGTGCACTGCTGCTCCTGAGTCTATCTAGGTATGCTTTTCAAAATAAGATACCAAGAGCACAGAGTAAATATGTTAACAGAAGTAAATTAGAAAAGTCTCTAAAAAATTGCATGCCCCATCGGATCCATGAAAATTTGTTTGGCTTTCATGTCTCTTTAAAGGGATATAAAATAGTCTGTTTGCTGTAGTAAACAAAAATCACTAAGCAGTGCATTATGCTTAATAAAAATTATTGCGATATGTATTATTTATCATTTTAAAAGGATGCCTTTTCTAACTTCATTTATGCAGTGTTCATTACTTCTGTCACAACCCCACAGGGGGGTCTCTACAGGAAGGCATTTATAACGATGTCATACATCTTCTAGAGTAACTTGAGCTGACTTAGTGTTAAGTTATTGCAAGAGAAACAGAAAGTTGTTTTTACCCATGCTCAGAAGAGGTAGAATGCAACTTAAAGGATAGTAAAGAAGTTACCCACAAAACCCATGTAATTAATCTATCTTCATTCAACTACAAGTCTGTGGTTGCAAACCTTAAATTTTTAATCTTTTACACTTACAAAAAACATACCTTTGCAAAGGCTAAATAGTTCCTGGCTTCAGAGTCCGATCCACCCTCCTGAAAAGCTGTAGTTTGGCCATCTCCGAAGCATAGCCAATCAGAAATCACTTCCTTGGTAGGCCTATTTCGCCCAAGAATTCCTGATACATATGGGGCGTTATTGACAATGCTTATGCGGTTAAGAAAGGCAGGGCAGTCAGTATCTGATTGACATGTCATATTGGGCAGTTCCTGTGCAATCTGATTGACAGCCCTCAATTTTAATAAGCATTCTCAATTGGTAGTGCTGTGGTATGATGAAAGACATTGCCTATATTTTTAATTTTTGTATTTTGCACAATACTGTTGCGTTGCCTTTGTATTATTTTATTGAAAGTGTGTGTATTCTTCTTTGGATTGTTTTCGCTATTTAAAGCCTGGTGCCTTATGCCTTGGTATCTTTTTTTACAAACTTTGTCTTAGTTTGCTGACAGAATTTAAAAGTGCATTAAAAATGGATGTAACAGCACCTAGGGGTGGGTACTTTTTTTCTTCCATCAGTGCCTTGTTCACTTTCCCTGAACCTCTGAGTCTCCTCAAGTAGCTTTACAGGAACGGTGTTCAGCTTATACTCATAAGCTCTATGCTGCAATGTGACAGTGCCAATGGAAATCGGCTTTAACTGCAAATGCTCTGAAATAGATCTACACTGCAACCAAGTGAGAAGCAACTACGGCCATTGTTCGTCAATAGACAGAACAACTCCATATCACAAAGGTCCTGGTTGAAGCTTCCACTAATTTAATTACACTGTGCCTGTTTTTTATACAGAAATTTGCATGAGCTTTGATTTACTATATGTCCATAGAGTGTAACGATGAGAACATTTGGCGAATCCACAAAGTGTGGCTCTACGTTGTATATGAATGATGCAGGAGATATAGAGTTAGTTAAACAGGGTTTCCTTTTTTGATCAAATTTCCATGAGTTAAGAGTTTATTACAGTTGCCATACCTATATCCGGTTTGACCATCAGACTACTTTTGTTGATGATTGCTATAAGTTCATTATACAGACATTTGTTAAAAAGCTATGTTTTATTCAGAGATCAAACTGATACATTTGGTTTGAAGCATTGTGCTTCATACAATAAGATTTGTGACATAGTTGCAAATATAAGTGTTATTGTTTTTAATGCTCCATATACGTGTGAGAGTGACTAGCAGTGATAGTCAACACCCCTTAGACCAGCCATTTTTCCAGCCTGCTCGTTCACAGTAACACCCTGCTTGGAACTATATGAGCATTACTGTGACATTGCAGAGGTGTACGCATGTGCCGGCGGCCATAATGGATTCTTCTTATATGAGCGTACGATTGCTATTTTTGGCATATTAGTGGTGGATTTTGGAGGGCTTGGGCTAGCTTATAAAGGTAAATTGCATAAAAAAGTTAAATATTGCAATATTGTTATAAATATGTTAAACCGAAGTAAACATAAAAAGAAACAGATTGTGTAAAAAACCCCCAGCAAAAACGTATTTTCTTCAAAATTAGCACTTGAAATTCTCAATGTAGCCACTGCCATTAAGGAAATGAGAGAGTTGACATGTTTTGCACTTAAAGAGGTAGGAAACCCGCAAATGTTCTCATTTGCTTCTTACAGAACATTGCATTCTTAAAGCGAAGGTGAATTTTCATGAATGAGTGCCAGGTTTTTAAAAATACTATTCAAAACAGGGGCACTTTCATTCATGAAAGTTTACATTGCAGTGGTTTTGTTAAAATGCTTACCTTTTTCTTCTTCCAAGCCAGACCAGCGATCCACCGCCCGCTTCTTCCTGCTGTACATACACAGCAATGATGAAACCGGCTTCCTCCAATCACGGCATGGCCTCAGGAAATGTTTGCTCTGGGGGGGAAGCCATGATTGGAGGAAGCCGGATTCGTCATTGCCGACGTAAGTACAGAGCAGCTGCGGGCGGGGGGATCGCTGGTCCGGCTTGGTAGAAGAAAAAGGTAAGTATTTCAACAAAACCACTGCAATGTAAACTTTCATGAATGAAAATGCCCCTGTTTTTAATAGTATTTTCTCCAACATAGGTGTGTCCGGTCCACGGCGTCATCCTTACTTGTGGGATATTCTCTTCCCCAACAGGAAATGGCAAAGAGCCCAGCAAAGCTGGTCACATGATCCCTCCTAGGCTCCGCCTACCCCAGTCATTCTCTTTGCCGTTGTACAGGCAACATCTCCACGGAGATGGCTTAGAGTTTTTTTAGTGTTTAACTGTAGTTTTTCATTATTCAATCAAGAGTTTGTTATTTTCAAATAGTGCTGGTACGTACTATTTACTCAGAAACAGAAAAGAGATGAAGAATTCTGTTTGTATGAGGAAAATGATTTTAGCAACCGTAACTAAAATCCATGGCTGTTCCACACAGGACTGTTGAGAGCAATTAACTTCAGTTGGGGGAACAGTTTGCAGTCCCTTGCTGCTTGAGGTATGACACATTCTAACAAGACGATGTAATGCTGGAAGCTGTCATTTTCCCTATGGGATCCGGTAAGCCATGTTTATTACGATTGTAAATAAGGGCTTCACAAGGGCTTATTTAAACTGTAGACTTTTTCTGGGCTAAATCGATTGATTATTAACACATATTTAGCCTTGAGGAATCATTTTATCTGGGTATTTTGATATAATAATATCGGCAGGCACTGTTTTAGACACCTTATTCTTTAGGGGCTTTCCCAAAGCATAGGCAGAGTCTCATTTTCGCGCCGGTGTTGCGCACTTGTTTTTGAGAGGCATGGCATGCAGTCGCATGTGAGAGGAGCTCTGATACTTATAAAAGACTTCTGAAGGCGTCATTTGGTATCGTATTCCCCTTTGGGTTTGGTTGGGTCTCAGCAAAGCAGATACCAGGGACTGTAAAGGGGTTTAAAGCTTAAAACGGCTCCGGTTCCGTTATTTTAAGGGTTAAAGCTTCCAAAATTGGTGTGCAATATTTTCAAGGCTTTAAGACGCTGTGGTGAAAATTTGGTGAATTTTGAACAATTCCTTCATGTTTTTTCGCAATTGCAGTAATAAAGTGTGTTCAGTTTAAAATTTAAAGTGACAGTAACGGTTTTATTTTAAAACGTTTTTTGTACTTTCTGATCAAGTTTATGCCTGTTTAACATGTCTGAACTACCAGATAGACTGTGTTCTGAATGTGGGGAAGCCAGAATTCCTATTCATTTAAATAAATGTGATTTATGTGATAATGACAATGATGCCCAAGATGATTCCTCAAGTGAGGGGAGTAAGCATGGTACTGCATCATTCCCTCCTTCGTCTACACGAGTCTTGCCCACTCAGGAGGCCCCTAGTACATCTAGCGCGCCAATACTCCTTACTATGCAACAATTAACGGCTGTAATGGATAATTCTGTCAAAAACATTTTAGCCAAAATGAACCCTTGTCAGCGTAAGCGTGGCTGCTCTGTTTTAGTTACTGAAGAGCATGACGACGCTGATATTAATATCTCTGAAGGGCCCCTAACCCAATCTGAAGGGGCCAGGGAGGTTTTGTCTGAGGGAGAAATTACTGATTTAGGGAACATTTCTCAGCAGGCTGAATCTGATGTGATTACATTTAAATTTAAATTGGAACATCTCCGCATTTTGCTTAAGGAGGTATTATCCACTCTGGATGATTGTGAAAATTTAGTCATCCCAGAGAAACTATGTAAAATGGACAAGTTCCTAGAGGTGCCGGGGCTCCCAGAAGCTTTTCCTATACCCAAGCGGGTGGCGGACATTGTTAATAAAGAATGGGAAAGGCCCGGTATTCCTTTCGCTCCCCCCATATTTAAAAAATTGTTTCCTATGGTCGACCCCAGAAAGGACTTATGGCAGTCAGTCCCCAAGGTCGAGGGAGCGGTTTCTACTTTAAACAAACGCACCACTATTCCCATAGAGGATAGTTGTGCTTTCAAAGATCCTATGGATAAAAAATTAGAAGGTTTGCTTAAAAAGATGTTTGTTCAGCAGGGTTACCTTCTACAACCCATTTCATGCATTGTCCCTGTCACTACTGCCGCATATTTCTGGTTTGATGAACTGCTTAAGGTGCTCGATAGTGACTCTCCTCCTTATGAGGAGATTATGGACAGAATCAATGCTCTCAAATTGGCTAATTCTTTCACTCTAGACGCCTCTTTGCAATTGGCTAAGTTAGCGGCTAAGAACTCTGGGTTTGCTATTGTGGCGCGCAGAGCGCTTTGGTTGAAATCTTGGTCGGCTGATGCGTCTTCCAAGAACAAGCTACTAAACATTCCTTTCAAGGGGAAAACGTTGTTTGGTCCTGACTTGAAGGAGATTATCTCTGATATCACTGGGGGTAAGGGCCACGCCCTTCCTCAGGATCGGCCTTTCAAGGCAAAAAATAGACCTAATTTTCGTCCCTTTCGTAAAAACGGACCAGCCCAAGGTGCTACGTCCTCTAAGCAAGAGGGTAATACTTCTCAGACCAAGCCAGCTTGGAGACCAATGCAAGGCTGGAACAAGGGAAAGCAGGCCAAGAAACCTGCCACTGCTACCAAGACAGCATGAAATATTGGCCCCCGATCCGGGACCGGATCTGGTGGGGGGCAGACTCTCTCTCTTCGCTCAGGCTTGGGCAAGAGATGTTCTGGATCCTTGGGCGCTAGAAATAGTCTCCCAGGGTTATCTTCTGAAGCAAGGGACTTCCCCCAAGGGGGAGGTTCCACAGGTCGCAGTTGTCTTCAGACCACATAAAAAGACAGGCGTTCTTACATTGTGTAGAAGACCTGTTAAAAATGGGAGTGATTCATCCTGTTCCATTAAGAGAACAAGGGATGGGGTTCTACTCCAATCTGTTCATAGTTCCCAAAAAAGAGGGGAACGTTCAGACCAATCCTAGATCTCAAGATCTTAAACAAATTTCTCAAGGTCCCATCGTTCAAGATGGAAACCATTCGAACTATCCTTCCTTCCATCCAGGAAGGTCAATTCATGACCACGGTGGATTTAAAGGATGCGTATCTACATATTCCTATCCACAAGGAACATCATCGGTTCCTAAGGTTTGCATTCCTGGACAAACATTACCAGTTCGTGGCGCTTCCTTTCGGATTAGCCACTGCTCCAAGGATTTTCACAAAGGTACTAGGGTCCCTTCTAGCGGTGCTAAGACCAAGGGGCATTGCAGTAGTACCTTACCTGGACGACATTCTGATTCAAGCGTCGTCCCTTCCTCAAGCAAAGGCTCACACGGACATTGTCCCGGCCTTTCTCAGATCTCACGGCTGGAAAGTGAACGTGGAAAAGAGTTCTCTATCCCCGTCAACAAGGGTTCCCTTCTTGGGAACAATTATAGACTCCTTAGAAATGAGGATCTTTCTAACAGAGGCCAGAAAAACAAAGCTTCTGGACTCTTGTCGGATACTTCATTCCGTTCCTCTTCCTTCCATAGCTCAGTGCATGGAAGTGATCGGGTTGATGGTGGCGGCGATGGACATAGTTCCTTTTGCGCGCATTCATCTAAGACCATTACAACTGTGCATGCTCAGTCAGTGGAATGGGGACTATACAGACTTGTCTCCGAAGATAGAAGTAAATCAGAGAACCAGAGACTCACTCCGTTGGTGGCTGTCCCTGGACAATCTGTCTCAAGGGATGATGTTCCACAGACCAGAGTGGGTCATTGTCACGACCGACGCCAGTCTGATAGGCTGGGGCGCGGTCTGGGGATCCCTGAAAGCTCAGGGTCTTTGGTCTCGGGAAGAATCTCTTCTACCGATAAATATTCTGGAACTGAGAGCGATATTCAATGCGCTCCAGGCCTGGCCCCAGCTTGCGAGGACCAGGTTCATACGGTTTCAATCAGACAACATGACGACTGTTGCGTACATCAACCATCAGGGGGGAACAAGGAGTTCCCTAGCGATGGAAGAAGTAACCAAAATTATTCTTTGGGCGGAGTCTCACTCCTGCCACCTGTCTGCTATCCACATCCCAGGAGTGGAAAATTGGGAAGCGGATTTTCTGAGTCGGCAGACATTGCATCCGGGGGAGTGGGAACTCCATCCGGAAATCTTTGCCCAAGTCACTCACCTGTGGGGCATTCCAGACATGGATCTGATGGCCTCTCGTCAGAACTTCAAAGTTCCTTGCTACGGGGCCAGATCCAGGGATCCCAAGGCGGCTCTAGTGGATGCACTAGTAGCACCTTGGACCTTCAAACTAGCTTATGTGTTCCCGCCATTTCCTCTCATCCCCAGGCTGATAGCCAGGATCAAGCAGGAGAGGGCGTCGGTGATCTTGATAGCTCCTGCGTGGCCACGCAGGACTTGGTATGCAGATCTGGTGAATATGTCATCGGCTCCACCTTGGAAGCTACCTTTGAGACGAGACCTTCTTGTTCAGGGTCCGTTCGAACATCCGAATCTGGTTTCACTCCAGCTGACTGCTTGGAGATTGAACGCTTGATTTTATCGAAGCGAGGATTCTCAGATTCTGTTATCGATACTCTTGTTCAGGCCAGAAAGCCTGTGACTAGAAAGATTTACCACAAAATTTGGAAAAAATATATCTGTTGGTGTGAATCTAAAGGATTCCCTTGGGACAAGGTTAAGATTCCTAGGATTCTATCCTTCCTTCAAGAAGGATTGGAAAAAGGATTATCTGCAAGTTCCCTGAAGGGACAGATTTCTGCCTTGTCGGTATTACTTCACAAAAAGCTGGCAGCTGTGCCAGATGTTCAAGCCTTTGTTCAGGCTCTGGTTAGAATCAAGCCTGTTTACAAACCTTTGACTCCTCCTTGGAGTCTCAATTTAGTTCTTTCAGTTCTTCAGGGGGTTCCGTTTGAACCCTTACATTCCGTTGATATTAAGTTATTATCTTGGAAAGTTTTGTTTTTAGTTGCGATTTCTTCTGCTAGAAGAGTCTCAGAATTATCTGCTCTGCAGTGTTCTCCTCCTTATCTGGTGTTCCATGCAGATAAGGTGGTTTTACTTACTAAACCTGGTTTTCTTCCAAAAGTTGTTTCTAACAAAAACATTAACCAGGAGATTATCGTACCTTCTCTGTGTCCAAAACCAGTTTCAAAGAAGGAACGTTTGTTGCACAATTTGGATGTTGTTCGCGCTCTAAAATTCTATTTAGATGCTACAAAGGATTTTAGACAAACATCTTCCTTGTTTGTTGTTTATTCAGGTAAAAGGAGAGGTCAAAAAGCAACTTCTACCTCTCTCTCTTTTTGGATTAAAAGCATCATCAGATTGGCTTACGAGACTGCCGGACGGCAGCCTCCCGAAAGAATCACAGCTCATTCCACTAGGGCTGTGGCTTCCACATGGGCCTTCAAGAACGAGGCTTCTGTTGATCAGATATGTAGGGCAGCGACTTGGTCTTCACTGCACACTTTTACCAAATTTTACAAGTTTGATACTTTTGCTTCTTCTGAGGCTATTTTTGGGAGAAAGGTTTTGCAAGCCGTGGTGCCTTCCATTTAGGTGACCTGATTTGCTCCCTCCCTTCATCCGTGTCCTAAAGCTTTGGTATTGGTTCCCACAAGTAAGGATGACGCCGTGGACCGGACACACCTATGTTGGAGAAAACAGAATTTATGTTTACCTGATAAATTTCTTTCTCCAACGGTGTGTCCGGTCCACGGCCCGCCCTGGTTTTTTTAATCAGGTCTGATATTTTATTTTCTTTAACTACAGTCACCACGGTACCATATGGTTTCTCCTATGCAAATATTCCTCCTTAACGTCGGTCGAATGACTGGGGTAGGCGGAGCCTAGGAGGGATCATGTGACCAGCTTTGCTGGGCTCTTTGCCATTTCCTGTTGGGGAAGAGAATATCCCACAAGTAAGGATGACGCCGTGGACCGGACACACCGTTGGAGAAAGAAATTTATCAGGTAAACATAAATTCTGTTTTTTTTACAAACCCGGCACTCATTCATGAAAATTTACATTCACTTTAAGAATGCAATGTTCTGTAAGAAGCAAATAAGAAAATGCGCAGGTTTCCTACCACTGTGGGGCCTATTTATGAAATGTCTGTCCAAAATGATCCGATCAGCGGATCATGTCCGACAGACATCGCTAAATGCGGAGAGCAATACGCTCTCCGCATTCAGCATTGCACCAGCAGCTCTTGTGAACTGCTGGTGCAACGCCGCCCCCTGCAGATTTGCGGCCAATCGGCCGCTAGCATGGGGTGTCAATCAACCCGATCGTATTTGATTGGGTTGATTTCACGCAATCTCTGTCCGCCTCCTCAGAGCAGGTGGACAGGTTATGGAGCAGCGGTCTGAAGGCTCGCCAGAAACACGGCCCTTCAAGCTCCATATGGAGCTTGATAAATGGGCCCCTTTAAGTTCAAAACACGTCAACTCTCTTATCTCCTTAATGGCAGTGGCTGCATTGCTAATTTTGCTAGAAAATAATTTTTTGCTGTTTTTTTTAACACAATCTTTTTCTTTTTATGTGTACTTCGGTTTAACATATTTGTTTTTACTAAGGGGGGGCTGTTTCATGCTTTCTTTTATAGCAATATTCTAATTATTAGCCTATTCTAGTTGTTAGCCTAAAATGACAGCTTCAATGTCAAATCTTTGTTTTGAAGATTGTAGTAAATCTTCATCTGCATTTTAACATGGGACATTTTGATAAAAAAAATTCATAAACAATCCTCTCCATTTTCAGATGAAGCCCAAAAATCCCACCCGTCCTGCATTTTGCCGAAATTTCTCACTTTTTGAGAAGCATTCTATGTTTTTCTAATCCAGGACTCCTTTGAGTTTTTCTGGCTCAAAGCAATTTGGGGCTGGTCTATATTTATTTTTCTGGATTCACCCTTGGCCGACTCTCAATCTATATGTTGGCTATTTTAGTATGAACCTGTTTTATGATTCAATAGGAAGCAAATAATTAGTTGACTTGATTTTGGTGATTTTTTTAAATATGTATTAAAAGTACAGTTCTAAAAATATCTCCTATAATTTTCCAAGTAAAGTAGCACATGTGCTCCCCTGGGATGGTCTGACACAGATTCTACTCTGACTGAGATACTTTTGGGCAGTTGGCAGGCAGATGCTTTCTACATAAATCAGTAAGATCTGAAATTAATAAGACTGAGGTAGTGTAAATTCAACATTTTCATGTTCAGCCATTTTTAATTATCTGGCATGTGCTTATCTTAATTTCTAGCAATTAAAGAGTTGCAGACATTCTAATGTACATTGTAGAAATATTATATTAATTTGCTCTTTGTTCAGTGGTCAACAAACATAGTGGGTAATAAGATTGCAATACAAATAATTTATGTGTAATAAAAAATATTCTGCAATACATTTTCATTGTTGATTTTGTCCCCTTGTTCCTGTTATTCTTTGAAAATTGTGGGTTTGATCTATTCTGAGAATTGGAAATGCAAACGTCAGAAGTCTAACCCTGCTACATATCTACCCCTGACTAGTCTTAGCAGAAATCATACCATACTGGAAAACAGTGCAAGTTTTGCTAAGAATATGAAAAACACAAACAATAGAGGGCGCCTCAATGGTGTGATATCTTCACAGTAACGATATGCAAATAAGTGAAGAAACGTACTCAAAGATTCCAAAGCACATCTGTGCATTTCTGGCAGACTGGACTGTTGAAAGTCACCCAGCAGACTTATTCCTGGGTTGTCAGCTGCAATAAGCGAAAGTACGCCTCTTGGTTAAAACTTTTGATCCACAGAGCTTATTTGGAGTCAGGTCAGCCTTAACCGCAGCGGATAACTGCTCATTCTACTAGGTCAGTTTCCACTTCGGTTTAAAGTGCATTAAAACAAAAAGTCTGGGGTTGTGGGTTTATTTTCTCAGAGAAAAATATGTTTCTTTCCTCAGACATGGAGAGTCCACAACGCAGTGGGATATTCACTCCTGGCAAGAAGGAGGAGGCAAAGAACACCCCAGCAAAGCTGTTAAGTGTCACTTCCCTTAACCGTAACCCCCAGTCATTCTCTTTGCCTCTGTCAATGGAGGATGTGAACTTGGTGTCTGAAGATATTATTCGTTTTTTGGCTACTTTTCCCTACAAGCAAGGATTTGGGTTAAGCTGTTTCCACATCAATCTCTTGTGTAAGAATAGTGGTGGCTTTTAGGCAGTTAGAAAGTGGTGACGTGGTCCTTGCTTTGTTTTCTAACATATTTGCTGCCCTAGGTATAGAAAGCCAGAGTTGGTTACTCTGTTCTTTCTTTTTCTACAGGTCTCTGATAGGATTATGTGTCCTTTCACACCTAGTGAGCTGTCTTCCTGCCCGACAGCTGCAAATGCAGGTAAGTGCCACTTGTCTTCTAGGTACTGGAGACTTGCACTATCTATTTTAATTCTGCATTCATTTTCATGGGACATTTATAATCCTTTGAGAATTCTTTGGGACAGTTTGCAGGCACTATTTGTATGTGGGGAATGTTTAAACGGTTACTTCCGTTTTTACTTCAGGGACTAGAAACGCACGCTTTTTACTTATGGCGCAGTTTCTTTTGATGCCACTCACGTGACCTCCCGATCTTCTGATTCTGAGCGGAGCGGTGTCATTCCTGTGAGTTTTTCTTTGTTGCAGCTGTGAGATATTGTCTGGCCGACTGGAGAGTCCTTAGTACGTTCAGCCTCTGAAGGTTACGGTAGGGCACCTCAGCTTCTGAGGTGTAGAGGTGTATAATTTTTTTTGCCTAAGCGTTTTGAAGGAAAAAACTAGTTGTGACATTCCTTACTTTTTGGGTATTTTATCAGCTATTTGTTTTGAATATTGCTCTGAGGAGATTAAAAAATTGTTCTCTTAAAGTTACAGTGTCATTTTCATATATCAGTCATTCCTTTAATTATTGGGAATTATTTTACCTATGTACATGGAACAGGAATCTGTTCCTTTTGATAAATGCTTCTTATGTTTGGAGGCTCAAATTGCCTTACCTATGCAATTTTGTTCCTCATGTTTAGAAAAGAACTAAAAATGTAAAGATAAATTACTTGTTTCTGAGCCTAATGTCTCTCAGGATGCTGCTGTTCAGGCAGTGCTATAGCTCTCCCCTGCAGTTCCTCTCAGCCTCCTGGAGAAGTGTATTTGTCAATAGATTTTGCTGCTCAGATATCTTCAGCGGTATCTGCGGCTTTATCTGCTTTTCCCGTGATGGGGAAGCGCAAGAGGAAATCTAAACATTTTTCTGATAGTAAGGTGTCTGTCCCATCTACTGCTGCGAACCTCCCCCATAAGTCTGATGAGGAGGATACCTCAGTAGCTTCTGAGGGTGAAATCTCAGACTCTGACAGTATAAATCATTTGACTGATTCTGAAGAAGTAAACTTCAGATTTAAGCTTGAACACCTTTGTTTACTTCTAAAGGAGGTACTGGCTACTTTGGACAACTCAGATTCTTCTGTCGCTGTCAACCCTAAGGAATCTAGTAAGCTTAACAAATACTATGATGTTCCTTCCTCTGTGGAAGTGTTTCCTGTTCCAGACCGTGTGTCGGAGATCATTGCACAGGAATGGGATAAGCCAGGGTTTCATTTTTCCCCGTCTCCTGTCTTTAAAAAGATGTTTCCTGTTGCTGACTCCATTCGAGACTCATAGTGCATGGTGCCTAAGGGACTATTACTACTCTGGCTAAGAGAACCACGATTCCTATAGAGGATAGCTGTTCTTTTAAGAATTCCATGGACAAGAAGCTGGAGGCTTATTTAAAGAAAATGTATGTTTATAAGGGTCTACAATGGCAACCTGCAGTTTGTATTGCCACAGTAAGTGCAGCATCTTATTGGTGTGATGCTTTGTCCGAATTGATTTTAGTGGAGACTCCGTTAGAGGAGATCCAAGATAGGATTAAGGCTCTCAAACTATCCAATTCCTTTATCTCTGATGCTAACATGCAAGTTATTAGACTGGGAGCCAAGATGTCTGGCTTCACTGTCCTAGCCCGCAGGGCTCTGTGGCTAAAATCTTGGTCAGCTGATGTTACCTCAAAGTCCAAGCTCCTGCCCCTACCTTATAAGGGTAAGTCCCTGTTTGGTCCTGGTCTGGCGGAGATAATCTCTGAAATTACGGGTGGAAAGGGGTTCTTTCTACCACAAGACCAGAAGAATAAACCTAAGGGATGTCAAAATTCTAATTTTCTTTCTTTTCGTAACTTCAAAGGTCAAAGGTCTTCCTCTCCCTCCTCCAAGCCGGATCAGTCCAAGACCTCTTGGAGAACCAATCAGACTTGGAATAAGATAAACAATCAAAGAAGCCTTCAGGAATAACCGCTCCCTATTGGTAATCTTATTTTTATTTTTAGTCAAGACATTATAAATATAATTATTTTTTATCTTAAAGGGACACTGAACCCAACATTTTTCTTTTGTGATTCAGATAGAGCATGAATTTTTAAGCAACTTTCTAATTTACTCCTATTATAAAATTTTCTTTATTCTCTTGGTATCTTTATTTGAAATGCAAGAATCTAAGTTTAGATGCCGGCCCATTTTGGTGAACAACCTGGGTTGTCCTTGCTGATTGGTGGAAAAAATCCATCCACCAATCAAAAAGTGCTGTCCAGAGTTCTTAACCCAAAAAAGCTTAGATGACTTTTATTTCAAATAAAGATAGCAAGAGAACGAATAAAAATTGATAACAGGAGTAAATTAGAAAGTTGCTTAAAATTGCATGCTCTATCTGAATCACAAAAGAAAATATTGGGTTCAGTGTCCCTTTAATTGTATTCAATTATCCTTACAGAAGAGGAGTAAAACACAACTGTTTTTACTATTGTGTGCCCAGTATTTGTTTTTAAAATACCCAATGCTTATTAAGATTTAGGACACTCATGTCTTTATTATTATTGCATTGTATATATCTGTATATTTATATTTTTGTAAATTAACTTGTGGTACTAGATAATAAATATTAATCTATATATTTTGTAAATTTAGTAAAAGTTTGCGGATCAAGATTCAATACTTAAAGTTTAGAAGTGGGATATATATTTGAGGACTAATAGTAGATTCCCTGAATTATCTTAATTTGTTACACAGATAGCCTGGAGGCGCCACCCACATCCTTCACCTGTATCCCAGGGAGTGGGCTCTCCATCTGGAGGTGTTCTCTATTCTAACCCTCAAGTGGGGGTTGCCGGAGTTGGATCTGATGGCATCTCTTCAGAGCGCCAAGCTTCCAAGGTACGGTTCAAGGTCAAGAGATCCTCAGGCTGCCCTGATAGATGCTCTCTGGCAGTTCCTTGGGATTTCGGTCTAGCATACCTGTTTCCTTCTTTGCACTCCTTGCACAAATCATTGCTTGTATCCAACATGAGAGAGCGTCTGTAATTCTAATAGCTCCTGCATGGCCTTGCAGGATCTGGTTTGCAGACCTAGTGAAGATGTCGTCATCTCTTCCTCCTTGGAGGTTACCGCTGAGGAAGGACTTTTTAACTCAGGGTCCTTTCCTCCATCCAAATCTCGTTTCTCTGAAGCTGACTGCATGGAGATTGAACACTTAGTTTTGGTTAAGCATGGGTTTTCTGAGTCGGTCATTGATACCATGCTTCAGGCTCGCAAGCCTGTTACTCATAACATTTACCATAAGGTATGACACATACCTATATTGGTGTGAATCGAAGGGCCTCTCTTGGAGTAGGATCAGGATTCCTAGAATTTTGTCTTTTCTCCAGGAAGGTCTGAAGAAAGGGTTGAAAGTCAGTTCTCTGAAAGGTCAGATTTCTGCTTTATCTATTCTTTTAAATAGCGGATGTGCCAGATGTTCAATCCTTTTGTCAGGCCGTGGTCAGAATCAGGCCTTTGTTTAAACCCGTTGCTCCTCCTTGGAGCCTTAACCTAGTTCTTAGAGATTTGGAGCAGACTCCGTTTGAGCCAATGCATTCTGTAGATATTAAGTTGTTATCTTGGAGAGTTTTGTTTCTTATTGCTAATTCTTCTGCTCTCAGAGTTTCTGAACTCTCGGCTCTGCAGTGCAATTCGCCTTACCTTATTTTTTATGCGGATAAGGCGGTCCTGTATACTAAATTGGGGTTTCTCCCTAAGGTGGTTTCCTTCTCGTAAGGAACGTCTGTTGCATAACTTGGATGTTGTGCACGCTCTAAAATTCTACCTACAGGCTACTGTGGATTTTCGTAATTCTTCTGCCCTGTTTGTTTCTTTCTCAGCAAAGCGTAAAGGTCAGAAGGCCACTTCTACTTCTCTTTTCCCTCTGGTTGAGAAGTATGATTCATTTTGCTTATGAGACTGCTGGACAGCAGCCTCTTGAGATAATTACGGTTCATTCCACTAGGGCTGTCTCCTCTTCTTGGGCTTTCAAAAATGAAGCTTTTGTGGAACAGATTTGCAAGGTGGCAACATGGTCCTCTCTACATACTTTTTCGAAATTTTCCAAATATGATACATTTGCCTCAGCTGAGTCCTCTTTTGGGAGAAAGTTTCTTCAAGCGGTGGGGCCTTCTCTTTAGGTTACCTGTCTTGTTCTTCCTCCATGTTTATTCTGTGTCCTCTAGCTTTGGTATTGGTTCCCACTAGTAATTGGCATGACGTTGTGGACTCTCCATGTCTTAGGAAAGAAAATATAATTTATGCTCACCTGATAAATTTCTTTCTTTCCGGAAATGGAGAGTCCACGACCCCACCCTTAAGATTAGTCAGTATTTTTTGTTAAACCTCAGGCACCTCTACACCTTTGTGTTATCTTCCTTTTCCATTTCCCTTTGGCTGAATAACTGGGGGTTATGGGTAAGGGACGTTAAACTTAACAGCTTTGTTGGGGTGCTCTTTGCCCCCTCCTGCTGGCCAGGAGTGAATATCCCACTAGTAATTGGAATGACATTGTGGACTCTCCATGTCCGGAAAGAAAGAAATCATCTGAAATACAATGTATTAATCATCCCTAAATCATACAACCCAAAGGACAGTAAACATGTTGTAATTACAAGACATTTCTGTTGTGTTGCTATAAAATAACATATCAGCCAAGTCTTAATGTTTTGAAAACAAATTAAAATTATTTTTACTACAATTATTTTTCATATGCGTGGGAGGGGGGGGGGGGGTGTCTGCTCTTCCTGCTTTCTCAGACCCTTTGACTGGGTGTTCCAGCCTAACCTCATCAACAGTGCTAAACTGGAAGTTTTTAAGTTTTTATACTGGATGTTTAGATCAATATCTGTGTATATTCTTGTTTATAGTAATATCTATTACATGCAGTTATATGAAAATTGGTGTACACTGTCCCTTTAAGCATAACCACTGCTTAGTGTTTTTTTAATACAACAATAAAAACAAAGTTTTATATCCCTTTTAATGAAAGGATTTTCTTAAAGTGAATTTAAATTTTAATGAATTAGTGCCCTGTTTTTAAAAAAAACTGTTAAAAACGGGGGCACTTTCATTCATGAAAGTTTACATTGCACCGTATTTTGAAAAATACTTATCTTTATCTTCTTCAAAGTCGGATTGGCGATCCCCCGCCCGCTTCTTCCTGCTGTACTTACACAGCAATGACGAAACCAGCTTCCTCCAATCACGGGCGTGGCCTCACGAGATGGACGCTCTGGAGGGGAAGCCATGATTGGAGGAAGCCGGTTTCGTCATTGATGATGTATGCACTGAGGACCTGCGGGCAGAGGATCGCCGATCCGGCTTTGCAGAAGATAAAGGTAATTTTTTTTCAAAATATGCTGCAATGTAAGCTTTCATGAATGAAAGTGCCCCTGTTTTTAATAGTATTTTTAAAAACAGGGCACTGATACCTTCACTTGAACTACCATTCTATAAGAAAGACTTGATTGAGTACAAAGGGGAACTTTATACTGGTTTCAGAGTCGCTATCTTTAGACTTTGCTGCAGCCTAATTTCTATTATTGAAATGCCTGGGCAAAAGCTATTTTAGTGAAATATCAGAACTGTGGACTTACCCATCTTGAGTACAAGATGCAATAGGTCCACTCTTCCTTTCTCTTACTTTACTCACCCATCCAGTCTTATATTGTGGTAGTACATTCCTCTACGTTCTAACTCCTCTCCTTAGAATGGTGCATTCCTACATCCACAGCCCCCATTATATGGTTGAAATGTTTTCTTCTTTATTAATTCAATACCTTGGATACATTTAAAAATGGTTTAGAAACAGAATTCAGGGATATGATTGCTGGTGTTAAACGGTTCACCTTTTTAATGGGGTTAAATTAAGCTCAACTGGATCTTTTATTGTAATTATATTAAGATTTGTATAAGTTGAACTCAATGGAATTCTGTCTTTTTTTTCAACCTCTACTAATCTAGTATGTTAAAATGTTAATACTTGCTAGAAGCTTTTTCCTATATCTAACCACACTATTCTACCATACCCATTTTGGGGTAGAGGTGCATTCTTCTGTCCATTGCACCCTGTCATAAGGTAGATGTATATTCATCACTCTGCACTATTATAGAAGTGTGTTCCCTTTTCATGTTTCCAGTCTCTAAAGAAGCCACTTGCAGAGTATATTTCGATTGGCCATATCTTAAACTATTTTCTACTTTGTTTTGTTAAAGGGACAGTCAACACCAGAATTTTTGTTGTTTTAAAAGATAGATAATCCCTTAATGACCAATTCCCCAGTTTTGCATAACCAACACAGTTATAATTATACACATTTTACCTCTGTTATTACCTTGTATCTAAGCCTCAGCAGACTGCCCCCTTATTTCAGTTCTTTTGACAGACTTGCATTTTAGCCAATCAGAGCTTACTCCATGGTAAACTTTCGTGCATGAGCTCAATTTCTCCAACATAGGTGTGTCCGGTCCACGGCGTCATCCTTACTTGTGGGACACTCTCCTCCCCAACAGGAAATGGCAAAGAGCCCAGCAAAGCTGGTCACATGATCCCTCCTAGGCTCCGCCTTCCCCAGTCATTCTCTTTGCCGTTGTACAGGCAACATCTCCACGGAGATGGCTTAGAGTTTTTTAGTGTTTAACTGTAGTTTTTATTATTCAATCAAGAGTTTGTTATTTTAAAATAGTGCTGGTATGTACTATTTACTCTGAAACAGAAAAGAGATGAAGATTTCTGTTTGTAAGAGGAAAATGATTTTAGCAACCGTTACTAAAATCGATGGCTGTTTCCACACAGGACTGTTGAGAGGAATTAACTTCAGTTGGGGGAACAGTGAGCAAGCAGACTTTTGCTGCTTGAGGTATGACACATTCTAACAAGACGATGTAATGCTGGAAGCTGTCATTTTCCCTATGGGATCCGGTAAGCCATTTTTATTACAGAAAGAAAAAAAGGGCTTCACAAGGGCTTTTTAAGACTGTAGACATTTTCTGGGCTAAATCGATTTATATATAAACATATTTTATACTCCATAGCCTTGAGGAATTATTTTAATCTTGGGAATTATGTAAAATAACCGGCAGGCACTGTATTGGACACCTTATTCTCTAGGGGCTTTCCCTAATCATAGGCAGAGTCTCATTTTCGCGCCTGTATTGCGCACTTGTTTTTGAGAAGCATGACATGCAGATGCATGTGTGAGGAGCTCTGATACATAGAAAAGACTTTCTGAAGGCGTCATTTGGTATCGTATTCCCCTTTGGGCTTGGTTGGGTCTCAGCAAAGCAGATACCAGGGACTGTAAAGGGGTTAAATATAAAAACGGCTCCGGTTCCGTTATTTTAAGGGTTAAAGCTTCCAAATTTGGTGTGCAATACTTTTAAGGCTTTAAGGCACTGTGGTGAAATTTTTTTTTTGAACAATTCCTTCATACTTTTTCGCAATTGCAGTAATAAAGTGTGTTCAGTTTAAAATTTAAAGTGACAGTAACGGTTTTATTTTAAAACGTTTTTTGTACTTTGTTATCAAGTTTATGCCTGTTTAACATGTCTGAACTACCAGATAGACTGTGTTCTGAATGTGGGGAAGCCAAGGTTCCTTCTCATTTAAATAGATGTGATTTATGTGACACAAAATTTAGAGAAAATGATGCCCAAGATGATTCCTCAAGTGAGGGGAGTAAGCATGGTACTGCATCATCCCCTCCTTCGTCTACACCAGTCTTGCCCACTCAGGAGGCCCCTAGTACATCTAGCGCGCCAATACTCCTTACTATGCAACAATTAACGGCTGTAATGGATAATTCTATCATAAACATTTTAGCCAAAATGCCCACTTATCAGCGAAAGCGCGACTGCTCTGTTTTAGAAAATACATGAGGACGCTGATGATATTGGTTCTGAAGGGCCCCTACACCAGTCTGAGGGGGCCAGGGAGGTTTTGTCTGAGGGAGAAATTTCAGATTCAGGGAAAATTTCTCAACAAGCTGAACCTGATGTGATTACATTTAAATTTAAATTGGAACATCTCCGCGCTCTGCTTAAGGAGGTGTTATCCACTCTGGATGATTGTGAGAATTTGGTCATTCCAGAGAAACTATGTAAAATGGACAAGTTCCTAGAGGTCCCGGGGCCCCCCGAAGCTTTTCCTATACCCAAGCGGGTGGCGGACATTGTAAATAAAGAATGGGAAAGGCCCGGTATACCTTTCGTCCCTCCCCCCATATTTAAAAAATTGTTTCCTATGGTCGACCCCAGAAAGGACTTATGGCAGACAGTCCCCAAGGTCGAGGGGGCGGTTTCTACTCTAAACAAACGCACCACTATACCCATAGAAGATAGTTGTGCTTTCAAAGATCCTATGGATAAAAAATTAGAAGGTTTGCTTAAAAAGATGTTTGTTCAGCAAGGTTACCTTCTACAACCAATTTCATGCATTGTTCCTGTCACTACAGCCGCGTGTTTCTGGTTCGATGAGCTAGAAAAGGCGCTCAATAATAATTCTTCTTCTTATGAGGAGATTATGGACAGAATTCATGCTCTCAAATTGGCTAATTCTTTCACCCTAGACGCCACTTTGCAATTGGCTAGGTTAGCGGCGAAAAATTCTGGTTTTGCTATTGTGGCGCGCAGAGCGCTTTGGTTAAAATCTTGGTCAGCGGATGCGTCTTCCAAGAACAAATTGCTTAACATTCCTTTCAAGGGGAAAACGCTGTTTGGCCCTGACTTGAAAGAGATTATCTCTGATATCACTGGGGGCAAGGGCCACGCCCTTCCTCAGTATGGGTCTTTCAAGACCAAAAATAAACCTAATTTTCGTCCCTTTCGCAGAAACGGACCAGCCCCAAGTGCTACGTCCTCTAAGCAAGAGGGTAATACTTCTCAAGCCAAGCCAGCCTGGAGACCAATGCAAGGCTGGAACAAAGGAAAGCAGGCCAAGAAACCTGCCACTGCTACCAAGACAGCATGAGATGTTGGCCCCCGATCTCTTCGCTCAGGCTTGGGCAAGAGATGTTCTGGATCCTTGGGCACTAGAAATAGTCTCCCAAGGTTATCTTCTGGAATTCAAGGGGCTTCCCCCAAGGGGGAGGTTCCACAGGTCTCAATTGTCTTCAGACCACATAAAAAAACAGGCATTCTTACATTGTGTAGAAGACCTGTTAAAAATGGGAGTGATTCATCCTGTTCCATTAGGAGAACAAGGGATGGGGTTCTACTCCAATCTGTTCGTAGTTCCCAAAAAAGAGGGAACATTCAGACCAATCTTAGATCTCAAGATCCTAAACAAGTTTCTCAAGGTTCCATCGTTCAAAATGGAAACCATTCGAACAATTCTTCCTTCCATCCAGGAAGGTCAATTCATGACCACGGTGGATTTAAAGGATGCGTATCTACATATTCCTATCCACAAGGAACATCATCGGTTCCTAAGGTTCGCATTCC
Organism: Bombina bombina; assembly: GCF_027579735.1. Taxonomy (NCBI): domain Eukaryota; kingdom Metazoa; phylum Chordata; class Amphibia; order Anura; family Bombinatoridae; genus Bombina; species Bombina bombina. The sequence continues at coordinate 79,693,006 of NC_069510.1, read as the reverse complement.
TGGACAAGCATTACCAATTTGTGGCACTTCCGTTCGGATTAGCCACTGCTCCAAGGATTTTCACAAAGGTACTAGGGTCCCTTCTAGCGGTGCTAAGACCAAGGGGCATTGCAGTAGTACCTTACTTGGACGACATTCTGATTCAAGCGTCGTCCCTTCCTCAAGCAAAGGCTCACACGGACATTGTCCTGGCCTTTCTCAGATCTCACGGGTGGAAAGTGAACGTAGAAAAAAGTTCTCTATCTCCGTCAACAAGGGTTCCCTTCTTGGGAACAATAATAGACTCCTTAGAAATGAGGATTTTTCTGACAGAGGCCAGAAAATCAAAACTTCTAAACTCTTGTCAAATACTTCATTCTGTTCCTCTTCCTTCCATAGCGCAGTGCATGGAAGTAATAGGTTTGATGGTAGCGGCAATGGACATAGTTCCTTTTGCGCGAATTCATCTAACACCATTACAACTGTGCATGCTCGGTCAGTGGAATGGGGACTATACAGACTTGTCTCCGACGATACAAGTAAATCAGAGGACCAGAGATTCACTCCGTTGGTGGCTGTCCCTGGACAACCTGTCACAGGGGATGAGCTTCCGCAGACCAGAGTGGGTCATTGTCACGACCGACGCCAGTCTGGTGGGCTGGGGCGCGGTCTGGGGACCCCTGAAAGCTCAGGGTCTTTGGTCTCGGGAAGAATCTCTTCTTCCGATAAATATTCTGGAACTGAGAGCGATACTCAATGCTCTCAAGGCTTGGCCTCAGCTAGCAAAGGCCAAGTTCATACGGTTTCAATCAGACAACATGACGACTGTTGCGTACATCAACCATCAGGGGGGAACAAGGAGTTCCCTGGCGATGGAAGAAGTGACCAAAATCATTCAATGGGTGGAGACTCACTCCTGCCACTTGTCTGCAATCCACATCCCAGGAGTGGAAAATTGGGAAGCGGATTTTCTGAGTCGTCAGACATTTCATCCGGGGGAGTGGGAACTCCATCCGGAAATCTTTGCCCAAATTACTCAATTGTGGGGCATTCCAGACATGGATCTGATGGCCTCTCGTCAGAACTTCAAGGTTCCTTGCTACGGGTCCAGATCCAGGGATCCCAAGGCGACTCTAGTAGATGCACTAGTAGCACCTTGGACCTTCAAACTAGCTTATGTATTCCCGCCGTTTCCTCTCATCCCCAGGCTGGTAGCCAGGATCAATCAGGAGAGAGCATCGGTGATCTTGATAGCTCCTGCGTGGCCACGCAGGACTTGGTATGCAGACCTGGTGAATATGTCATCGGCTCCACCATGGAAGCTACTTTTGAGACGAGACCTTCTTGTTCAAGGTCCGTTCGAACATCCGAATCTGGTCTCACTCCAACTGACTGCTTGGAGATTGAACGCTTGATCTTATCAAAGCGAGGGTTCTCAGATTCTGTCATTGATACTCTTGTTCAGGCCAGAAAGCCTGTAACTAGAAAAATTTACCACAAAATATGGAAAAAATATATCTGTTGGTGTGAATCTAAAGGATTCCCTTGGGACAAGGTAAAAATTCCTAAGATTCTATCCTTTCTTCAAGAAGGTTTGGAGAAAGGATTATCTGCTAGTTCCTTGAAGGGACAGATTTCTGCCTTGTCTGTGTTACTTCACAAAAAGCTGGCAGCTGTACCAGATGTTCAAGCCTTTGTTCAGGCTCTGGTTAGAATCAAGCCTGTTTACAAACCTTTGACTCCTCCTTGGAGTCTCAATTTAGTTCTTTCAGTTCTTCAGGGGGTTCCGTTTGAACCCTTACATTCCGTTGATATTAAGTTATTATCTTGGAAAGTTTTGTTTTTGGTTGCAATTTCTTCTGCTAGAAGAGTTTCAGAATTATCTGCTCTGCAGTGTTCTCCTCCTTATCTGGTGTTCCATGCAGATAAGGTGGTTTTACGTACTAAACCTGGTTTTCTTCCGAAAGTTGTTTCTAACAAAAACATTAACCAGGAGATAGTCGTGCCTTCTTTGTGTCCGAATCCAGTTTCAAAGAAGGAACGTTTGTTGCACAATTTGGATGTTGTTCGTGCTCTAAAATTCTATTTAGATGCTACAAAGGATTTTAGACAAACATCTTCCTTGTTTGTTGTTTATTCTGGTAAAAGGAGAGGTCAAAAAGCAACTTCTACCTCTCTCTCTTTTTGGATTAAAAGCATCATCAGATTGGCTTATGAGACTGCCGGACGGCAGCCTCCTGAAAGAATCACAGCTCATTCCACTAGGGCTGTGGCTTCCACATGGGCCTTCAAGAACGAGGCTTCTGTTGATCAGATATGTAAGGCAGTGACTTGGTCTTCACTGCACACTTTTACTAAATTTTACAAGTTTGATACTTTTGCTTCTTCTGAGGCTATTTTTGGGAGAAAGGTTTTGCAAGCCGTGGTGCCTTCCATCTAGGTGACCTGATTTGCTCCCTCCCTTCATCCGTGTCCTAAAGCTTTGGTATTGGTTCCCACAAGTAAGGATGACGCCGTGGACCGGACACACCTATGTTGGAGAAAACAGAATTTATGTTTACCTGATAAATTGCTTTCTCCAACGGTGTGTCCGGTCCACGGCCCGCCCTGGTTTTTTAATCAGGTCTGATAATTTATTTTCTTTAACTACAGTCACCACGGTATCATATGGTTTCTCCTATGCAAATATTCCTCCTTTACGTCGGTCGAATGACTGGGGAAGGCGGAGCCTAGGAGGGATCATGTGACCAGCTTTGCTGGGCTCTTTGCCATTTCCTGTTGGGGAGGAGAGTGTCCCACAAGTAAGGATGACGCCGTGGACCGGACACACCGTTGGAGAAAGCAATTTATCAGGTAAACATAAATTCTGTTTTTATCTATATGAAATATGTGAACCTCTAGTGGTGAAAAACTATCAAAATGCATTTAGATTAGAGGCGTCCTTCAAGGTCTAAGAAATTAGCATATAAACCTCCTAGGTTTAGCTTTCAACTAAGAATACCAAGTGAACAAAGCAAAATTGGTGATAAAAGTAAATTATCCCTTTAAATGTTGTAAGTAGTGTTGTCTATTTGATATATATTATATAATCTTTAATTTATTAAAGGGATAGGAAAGTCAAAATTAAACTTGCATGTTTCCGATAGAGCATGTTATTTTAAAGGGACAGTCAACACCAGAGTTTTTGTTGTTTAAAAAGAAAGATAATCCCTTTATTACCCAGTCCCCAGTTTTGCATAACCAACACTGTTATATTAATATACTTTTTACCTCTGTAATTACCATGTATCTAAGCCTCTGCAGACTGCCCCCTTATTTCAGTTCTTTTGACAGACTTGCTTTTTAGCCAATCAGTGCTCGCTCCAGGGTAACTTCACGTGCATGAGCTCAATGTTAGCTATATGAAACACATAAACTAATGCCCTCTAGTGGTTAAAATGCGTTCAGATTAGAGACAGTCTTCAAGGTCTAAAAAATTAGCATATGAACCTCCTAGAATTAGCTTTCAATTAAGAATACCAAGAGAACAAAGCAAAATTGGTGATAAAATTTAATTGGAAAGTTGTTTAAAATTACATTCCCTATTTAAATCATGAAAGTTTTTTTTGGACTTAACTGTCCCTTTAAGAAACTTTTAAATTTACTTCACTTTTCAAATGTACTTTCTTTTGTTATCCCTTGTTGAAAGATAATATTCACATCCTACACTAGTGGGAACTGCTGTTAATTTTTGCCTGCACACACTTGTCTTTTGTGATTTGCTGACTAGATGTGTTGCAATGTTGTTCCTTCAGCAAAGGATAACAAGTGAACAAAGCAAATTTGATAATGGAAGTAAATTGGAAAGTTGTTTAAAATTGTATGTTCTATCCAAATCACAAAATAAAATTTTGGGGTTTCCTGTCCCTTTAAACAAAAAAATTAAATTAAACTTTTAAAGTTCAGAGCATGCCGTTTTAGGACAATTTTAATTTTTTTTTCTATTATTAACTGTGCTTTGTTCTCTTGTTATGAAAAGCATGCATAGGTAGGCTCAGGAGCAGCAATGCAGTTCTGGGAGCTAGCTTGTGATTGGTGGCTGCACATTTAAATGCTAGTTCATACCTAATGTGCCATATTATATCTTAAAATCTCACAGAACTATTTATATGCATAGATTTTACAAGGATTAACAGAGCTACAACAGAGATAGGAACCAGGCAGACTAGTAAGGCAAAAACTATATTTTTAGAAGCATGTCTGGTTATAGCCAACGATCTGTCTGTTAACCATGGATGACATCACTGCTGTCTACTGATCATGGGGAAAATGTTACATTTCCTCCTAATGTTAAAGGTATATAAAACCCAAGTGTTCTTTTGTCATTAAGCCAGAACATACAATGTTTAAAAAATATAATGTTTAAAAAAATATACTTCTATTATTAAATTTGCTTCATTCACATTGTATTCTTTGTTAAAGGGACAGTCTACACCAGAATTTTTATTGTTTTAAAAGATAGATAATCCCTTTATTACCCATTCCCCAATTTTGCATAACCAACACAGTTATAATAATATACTTTTAAACTCTGTGATTATCTTGTATCTAAGCCTCTGCAAACTGCCCCTTTTTTCAGTTATTTTGACCGACTTGCAGTCTATCCAATCAGTGCCTGCTCCCAGATAACTTTACGTGCACAAACACAGTGTTATCTATATGAAATACGTGAATTAACACCCTCTAGTGGTGAAAAACTGTTAACATGCAATCTGAAAAGAGGTGGGCTTCAAGGTCTAAGAAATTAGCATATGAACCTCCTAGGTTAAGCTTTCAACTAAGAATACCAAGAGAACAAAGCAAAATTGGTGATAAAAGTAAATTGGAAAATTGTTTAAAATTATATGCTCTATCTGAATCATGAAAGTTTATTTTGGCCTAGACTGTCCCTTTAAGTAGATACCTAGGTTGATGTCTGGAACACTACATGGCAGGAAATAGTGCTGCCATCTAGTGCTCTTGCAGATGGATAACATTCTTACACAGCTGCTGCCAAATAGAGCTCCAGCCATGTGCACACGCCTTGGTGTCCATCCTTGCCTTTCAACAAAAGATACCAAGAGAATGAAGAAAATATGATTAAAAAAAAAAAGTAAAATAGGTTGTTTAAAATTGCATGCTTTATCTGAATAATAAAAGAAACATGTTTTGTTCCATATCCCTTTAAATATAGGAAAAAACTAATATCTTGTAAATATACACATACTGCTTTGCTATTGTAATGTTAATATTGAGTTTTATTTCTTAATTAGGCTATTAGCAATTCTATTCTGTATCGGATTTATTTGATTTGCTTTACTGCAAAGCAATGGTTGCTACCCACCCTAAATTAATCTTCTCTAGATGCAGAGACACTAAGATCACCTCATGAGAAAAGTATTATCCCAATGTTTTTATGTAGACAAATGAGTTTTAAGTAATCTCTTCTGTCAGCACAAAAATCCCAGTCACATTGAATTTTAATTCAGTTACCCACAAAAGAAAATACATAGCTTATACACCAGCAATATCTCTGGACTCAGGCACTACCAACCTACCTTAGCTCTTTGGTAGCCATTGTTGGTATATACCAGGGTTACAATATAACTTATTTATATTATCTTTAAAATAACCTCCAATTAAAATGTATATACAAAACAATTGAAATTAATATTTATTCCTAAATTCTTAGATAAGTTAGCTTTATAGACACTTTGGAATATATTTTTGTAGAAACTAGATTATGAATCAATTATGCACGCTGATGCTGTTACAATATTCTTTACAAAGCAAACCAAAATGTATCTCTAAAATGAACCTTACTTACAATAAATACCACAAATGAGAATCCCAGCACAGTCTATAATTACCCAGCTTAGTTCATTCCAATATCAGAATATGGACTGTTAGCTTAACAATGCTTAATTTATAACTACCAGAGATTTAACCACAATAACCAATTTATGTACAGTTCTGAAAGAGTTCACAATAATAACTGAACTAAAAATCTGGAGTGCAAAATCCTGTCTAGCAAATAAATTATTTAGCACTAAATATGACTGGTTCTAAGTTACGCAGGACTATGGTTATGAACTTAAAATACCAAATATGCTCTTTAAATTACCATCTGCAATCTAACTATAGCTTTAGAATACCTTGATTTAAAACCTTAAAAATATAGAGCAGCCATACATTACCACTTAACCAATTTGAAGTTTCAGCTTTTTCAGATAAATCCATTTACCTTATATGAAGAGGTATATGCAATTCTGTATAAAAAAGGTTAGCCCAATTTTGCTTATAGTGGCTGTGTTCCAATGGCAGAAAGGTAAGCTCAGTCAAAATTTAGCAGCAAGGAAAAGAGACTTTTTTTCTCATATGCATCAGGCTTTTATCAATCGATAAGGCCCCATCTGTTTTGTAATCATTGGTGAACATTTCCGGTGCTGTCTTTGATTGGCCCCAGGATCTTAACATTTCATTGGTTTATTGGGATCATACCAGTTTTAGTCCACTAGGGGGCAGCAGACAACTAGAAATGCAGTCTTATCAATATTGCTAACAGTAAATACATTTTACAATATATCTTCAAATGTATATTTAATATACTCACTATTTTCTGATATTAATAAATTATATGTTCAGCATGTGTGGGGCCATATAATACTATTTAGTGTGAGTATTTTCATACTAAACATGAGTATATCTCGAGTACCATATTACTAAGTAATTCCTATACATTTAAATATTTTAGAAGCTGTATTAAAATCACATTTTCTCTTGTTAAGTGTAGTCAGTCCACGGGTCATCCATTACTTATGGAATATATCTCTTCCTAACAGGAAGCTGCAAGAGGATCACCCAAGCAGAGCTGCTATATAGCTCCTCCCCTCACATGTCATATTCAGTCATTCTCTTGCAGCCTAACTAAAGATAGGTCGCTGTGAGAGGTCTGTGGTGTTTTTTAACTTAGTTTATTTCTACAATCAAAAGTTTGTTATTTTAAATGGCACCGGAGTGTGCTGTTTATTCTCAGGCAGCATTAGAAGAAGAATCTGCCTGCGTTTTCTATGATCTTAGCAGACGTAACTAAGATCCACTGGCTGTTCTCATCTGAGGAGTGAGGTAACTTCAGAGAAGGGGAATAGCATGCAGGGCCCCCCTGCAAATGAGGTATGTGCAGTAATTATTTTTCTGAGGAATGGAATTGACTGAGAAAATACTGCTGATACCAATGTAAAGTAAGTTCAGCCTTAAAATTAGGCTGATGAGTGTGTGTACACTGAATGTATTTTTCTAAGGAATGGAATTGACTCTGAAAATACTGTTAATACTGAAATAATGTATGAGCCTTAACTGCAGTAAAAGCGACTGGTAGCAGGCTTATTAATAACAATTCATAACTTTTCAAATGTATGTTTAAAACGTTTACTGGCATGTTAATCGTTTTTTGTGAGGTACTTGGTGATAAAACTTATTGGGGCATGATTTTTACCACATGGCCATCTTTGTTTTCTGCATAGAAACAGTTTTCTGAGCTTCCCCACTGTTGTAATATGAGTGGGAGGGGCCTATTTTAGCGCTTTTTTTGCCACAATCTGTCTACTTCATCCTCCATGATCCAGATCGTCTCTAGAGAGCTCAGGGGTCTTCAAAATTCATTTTGAGGGAGGTAATCAGTCACAGCAGACCTGTGACAGTGTGTTTTGACTGTGAGAAAAACGTTAATTATTAAATTGTTATCCGTTTTTGGGTATTAAGGGGTTAATCATCCATTTGCTGGTGGGTGCAATCCTTTGCTAACTTAATACATTTACTGTGAAAAATTGGTTGCTATAACTATTTTGGTTCATTGTTATTTCAACTGTGACAGCTTTTTGTGCTTCTTAAAGGCACAGTAGCGTTTTTTATATTGCTTGTAAATTTATTTAGATAAGTATTTCCAAGCTTGCTAGTCTCATTGCTAGTCTGTTTAAACATGTCTGACACAGATGAATCTCTTTGTTCACTATGTTTAAAGGCCAATGTGGAGCCCAATAGAAATTTGTGTACTAATTGCATTGATGCTACTTTAAATAAAAGTCAATCTTTACATGTAAAGAAATTATCACCAGACAACGAGGGGGAAGTTATGCCGACTAACTCTCCTCACGTGTCAGTACCTTCGCCTCCCGCTCAGGAGGTGCGTGATTTTGTGGCGCCAAGTACATCAGGGAGGCCCTTACAAATCACTTTGCAAGACATGGCTACTGTTATGACAGAAGTATTATCTAAATTGCCAGAATTAAGAGGCAAGCGCGATAGCTCTGGGTTAAGGACAGAGCGCGCGGATAAGGTGAGAGCCATGTCAGATACTGCGTCACAGTTTGCAGAACGTGAAGACGGAGAGCTTCATTCTGTGGGTGACGGATCTGATCCAGGGAGACTGGATTCAGAGATTTCTAATTTTAAATTTAAGCTTGAGAACCTCCGCATATTGCTAGGGGAGGTATTAGCGGCTCTGAATGATTGTAAAACGGTTGCAATTCCAGAAAAATTATGTAGGTTGGATAGATACTATGTGGTACCGGTGTGTACTGACATGTTTCCTATACCTAAAAGGCTTACAGAGATTATTAGCAAGGAGTGGGATAGACCTGGTGTGCCTTTTTCCCCTCCTCCCATATTTAGGAAAATGTTTCCTATAGACGCCACCACACGAGACTTATGGCAGACGGTCCCTAAGGTGGAGGGAGCAGTTTCTACTTTAGCTAAGCGTACCACTATCCCGGTGGAGGATAGTTGTGCCTTTTCAGATCCAATGGATAAGAAATTAGAGGGTTACCTTAAGAAAATGTTTGTTCAACAATGTTTTATCTTACAGCCCCTTGCATGCATTGCGCCTGTCACTGCTGCAGCGGCATTCTGGTTTGAGTCTCTGGAAGAGGCCATTCGCACAGCTCCATTGGATGAAATTATGAACAAGCTTAAAGCACTTAAGCTAGCTAACGCATTTGTTTCTGATGCCGTCGTACATTTAACCAAACTTACGGCTAAGAACTCCGGATTCGCCATCCAAGCCCGCAGAGCGCTATGGCTTAAATCCTGGTCAGCTGACGTGACTTCTAAATCTAAATTGCTTAATATTCCTTTCAAAGGGCAGACCTTATTCGGGCCCGGCTTGAAAGAAATTATAGCTGACATTACGGGAGGTAAGGGCCATGCTCTACCTCAGGACAGGGCCAAATCAAAGGCCAAGCAGTCTAATTTTCGTGCCTTTCGTAACTTCAAGGCAGGAGCAGCATCAACTTCCTCCTCTCCAAAACAGGAAGGAGCTGTTGCTCGTTACAGGCAGGGCTGGAAAGTTAACCAGTCCTGGAACAAGGGCAAGCAGGCCAAGAAACCTGCTGCTGCCCCCAAGACAGCATGAAGAGAGGGCCCCCTATCCGGAAACGGATCTAGTGGGGGGCAGACTTTCTCTCTTCGCCCAGGCTTGGGCAAGAGATGTCCAGGATCCCTGGGCGTTGGAGATCATATCTCAGGGATATCTCCTGGACTTCAAAACTTCTCCTCCACGGGGGAGATTTCATCTTTCAAGGTTATCAGCAAACCAAATAAAGAAAGAGGCGTTTCTACGCTGTGTACAAGACCTCTTACTAATGGGGGTGATCCACCCAGTTCCACGGACGGAACACGGGCAGGGATTCTATTCAAATCTATTTGTGGTTCCCAAGAAAGAGGGAACCTTCAGACCAATCTTCGACTTAAAAATCCTAAACAAATTTCTAAGAGTTCCATCATTCAAAATGGAAACTATTCGAACCATCCTTCCCATGATCCAAGAGGGTCAGTACATGACCACAGTGGATTTAAAGGATGCCTACCTTCACATACCGATTCACAAGGATAATTATCGGTACCTAAGATTTGCTTTCCTAGACAGGCATTACCAGTTTGTAGCTCTTCCCTTCGGATTAGCTACGGCTCCAAGAATCTTTACAAAAGTTCTGGGCTCACTTCTGGCGGTACTAAGACCACGAGGCATAGCGGTGACTCCGTACCTAGACGACATTCTGATACAAGCGTCAAGTTTTCAAACTGCCAAGTCTCATACAGAGATAGTTCTGGCATTTCTGAGGTCGCATGGGTGGAAGGTGAACGTGGAAAAGAGTTCTCTATTACCACTTACAAGAGTTCCCTTTCTAGGGACTCTTATAGATTCTGTAGAGATGAAAATTTACCTGACAGAGGCCAGGTTATTAAAACTTCTAAATGCTTGCCGTGTCCTTCATTCCATTCCACACCCGTCAGTAGCTCAGTGCATGGAAGTAATCGGCTTAATGGTAGCGGCAATGGACATAGTACCATTTGCGCGCCTGCATCTCAGACCGCTGCAATTGTGCATGCTAAGTCAGTGGAATGGGGACTACTCAGATTTGTCCCCCCTACTAAATCTGGATCAAGAGACCAGAGATTCTCTTCTATGGTGGCTTTCTCGGCCACATCTGTCCAAGGGGATGACCTTTTGCAGGCCAGATTGGACGATTGTAACAACAGACGCCAGCCTTCTAGGCTGGGGCGCAGTCTGGAACTCCCTGAAAGCTCAGGGATTATGGACTCGGGAGGAGAAACTCCTCCCAATAAATATTCTGGAATTAAGAGCAATATTCAATGCTCTCCTAGCTTGGCCTCAGTTAGCAACTCTGAGGTTCATCAGATTTCAGTCGGACAACATCACGACTGTGGCTTACATCAACCATCAAGGGGGAACCAGAAGTTCCCTAGCGATGTTGGAAGTCTCAAAGATAATTCGCTGGGCAGAGTCTCACTCTTTCCACCTGTCAGCGATTTACATCCCAGGCGTGGAGAACTGGGAGGCGGATTTTCTAAGTCGCCAGACTTTTCATCCGGGGGAGTGGGAACTTCATCCGGGGGTCTTTGCTCAACTGATTCATCGTTGGGGCAAACCAGATCTGGATCTCATGGCGTCTCGTCAGAACGCCAAGCTTCCTTGTTACGGATCCAGGTCCAGGGACCCGGGAGCGGTGCTGATAGATGCTCTGACAGCCCCTTGGGTCTTCAACATGGCTTATGTGTTTCCACCAATCCCGATGCTTCCTCGTTTGATTGCCAAGATCAAACAAGAGAGAGCTTCAGTGATTCTGATAGTGCCTGCGTGGCCACGCAGGACCTGGTATGCAGACCTAGTGGACATGTCGTCCTGTCCACCGTGGTCTCTGCCTCTGAGACAGGACCTTCTAATTCAGGGTCCTTTCAACCATCCAAATCTAATTTCTCTGAGGCTGACTGCATGGAGATTGAACGCTTGATTCTATCAAAGCGTGGCTTCTCGGAGTCGGTTATTGATACCTTAATACAGGCTAGGAAGCCTGTTACCAGAAAAATTTACCATATGATATGGCGTAAATATTTATATTGGTGCGAATCCAAGAGTTACTCATGGAGTAAGGTTAGGATTCCTAGGATATTGTCCTTTCTACAAGAGGGTTTAGAAAAGGGCTTATCTGCTAGTTCGTTAAAGGGACAGATTTCTGCTCTGTCTATTCTTCTACACAAACGTCTGGCTGAAGTTCCAGACGGTCAGGCTTTAACTAGGATTAAGCCTGTGTTTAAGACTGTTGCTCCGCCGTGGAGCTTAAACTTGGTTCTTAATGTTCTTCAAGGCGTTCCATTTGAACCCCTTCATTCCATTGATATCAAGCTGTTATCCTGGAAGGTTTTGTTTTTGATGGCTATTTCCTCGGCTCGAAGAGTCTCTGAGTTATCTGCCTTACATTGTGATTCTCCTTATCTGATTTTTCATTCAGACAAGGTAGTTCTGCGTACTAAACCTGGGTTCTTACCTAAGGTAGTTACTAACAGGAATATCAATCAAGAGATTGTTCCATCACTGTGTCCTAACCCTTCTTCAAAGAAGGAACGACTTTTGCATAATCTGGACGTAGTCCGTGCCCTGAAGTTCTATTTGCAGGCAACTAAAGATTTTCGTCAAACTTCTTCCCTGTTTGTCGTTTACTCTGGACAGAGGAGAGGTCAAAAGGCTTCGGCTACCTCTCTCTCTTTTTGGCTTCGTAGCATAATACGTTTAGCCTATGAGACTGCTGGACAGCAGCCTCCTGAAAGGATTACAGCTCATTCTACTAGAGCTGTGGCTTCCACCTGGGCCTTTAAAAATGAGGCCTCTGTTGAACAGATTTGCAAGGCTGCGACTTGGTCTTCGCTTCACACCTTTTCAAAATTTTCAAAATTTGACACTTTTGCTTCTTCGGAGGCTATTTTTGGGAGAAAGGTACTTCAGGCAGTGGTTCCTTCTGTTTAATGTTCCTGCCTTGTCCCTCCCTTCATCCGTGTACTTTAGCTTTGGTATTGGTATCCCATAAGTTATGGATGACCCGTGGACTGACTACACTTAACAAGAGAAAACATAATTTATGCTTACCTGATAAATTTATTTCTCTTTTAGTGTAGTCAGTCCACGGCCCGCCCTGTCTTTAAGGCAGATCTAAATTTTAATTAAACTCCAGTCACCACTGCACCCTATGGTTTCTCCTTTCTCGTCTGCTTTGGTCGAATGACTGAATATGACATGTGAGGGGAGGAGCTATATAGCAGCTCTGCTTGGGTGATCCTCTTGCAGCTTCCTGTTAGGAAGAGATATATTCCATAAGTAATGGATGACCCGTGGACTGACTACACTACAAGAGAAATAAATTTATCAGGTAAGCATAAATTATGTTTTTATGAGGGGACTTAAAAGGACTGTAATACTTTCAGTATGAATTTAATTAATATATCAATTCATATTCTGATATAACATTGTTTTGAATGCATGAAAACACAGATATGATATACTCCTTATAATATTTTAGAAGATGTATATTGTCATCTTTTTCAGTTATTATAAATATTTAGTGCATAAACTATATGATATGACTCAGGTCACATCCTGCAGGCAATCCTGTATCAGCATCTATTAGCCCCATCTGGAGCCCAATCTATCCCTTAGATGTCTGGAAGATAGAAAAACAAAAATATGTTATATATTTTAAAATAGGGCCATACAGTTGTTCATTTAATTTATTACAAACCTAAAATGCAGTTCTCTCGCACACGCTCTCTGTCTCTCTCTCTCTCTCTCTCATCATTTATACAGTCTGAGTATCACTGAAATCTTTGAGAATTATACAGTTCATATAGATGAATTTCTAATTTCTCTTTACTATTTCACGGTGACGTTACATCTGAACTCCATGGATTTGAACTCAGCATGGGACAATTTAACACCCAGATGATATGAGCCACATCCTTTGAGAATGTTTGTATATTTAATTATCCTTGCAGACTAAGCGACTTGTCTACAGGGGGTCTGTAACTATATTACACATCTTGGGTAGGAAATCCATATATGGGCGTTCAAACTTGAGTGTGTTATTCTAAGATTTTACGGATGTGAGTTTTTTTGTTCTCAGATGTTCTGTATTCAGGAAAAGGGGGGTTGGTCTGTTGTGGTTAAAGCCCACACAACTCATGTCAAGGGAGATCTTAGCTGACATAAAATATCAAAATGTATTTGATACATATGTAGTTTATTTAATGCTATTCACAGGTACCCTGACACCATGATAGGGCTGCATTAGAAAATGGGAAGGTCTGGAAACAATAGGGGCCCAAACGCCAAATAAAAAGAGGTTCTTGAGAACTTCATGGTACCATCAACTTCTTAAAAATGGTACACTTGATGAGCCCCTTGGTTCTTATCTACTGTCAAATTCTATATTTCTATAAAAGGGACAGACCAAATATTTCCCTTGTTTCTTAGTTCTATGTGATCATGCTAGTCTTACTTTTCTAATGCATACACTCTTCCCATTTGTCTACATTAGTTTTTTCATAAAAACAATATCTGAGCACTAGGTTTTGTAATGAGCATGAGCATTTTTAGTGCTGACATACATGTGACTTTCACTTTTAGGCACATGCAGGTTTTCATTATTATTACCGTTCATGTGTGATGTTTACTTAAAGGCTTGTTTAAAGGCTTTATGTCCTAAGTCTGTTCTTGTTTCCGGTTTGCTCTTCTTTGTTACTTTGAGTTCCTCAACACAATGCGTTTACTTGTAGTTTGTATGTATAATAATACTGGTATTTTTGGTTTAGATTATGGGTTTATTTTGAAGGATATTATATGGCATTACAATAATTATTTAGTCTCACTGGTTTTATTATTTAGTAGTCCCATGACCATCCTCAGTATTGTGTATTAATATTGCCCACGTATAACTTCAGTTTTTTTTTTTTTTTTTTTCGGCTGTTGGTTGGTTCTAGGTCCATATATATTTTGGTTACTTTTGATCTTCCCAATATAGCATTCTTCAAATATGTTTGAAGTAAGGGGTGATATAATTTGATTGTTGTATATTTTGAATATATCCACAAGCCCAGCAGCTTGTCTCTATTAAATGTGCAGTGTCTTTGAAACAAATTGGTAATATTATGTGGGCATTTAAAGGATATTGGCTGCTATATCTTGTAATATCCTGAATAAGGATAGAAGCTTAGATACCCACTATTAAGAAAATTAGCAGGCTTGCTAGAAATTCATATAGATGCAACCTCATTGGTGCAGTAAAGGTCATGTAAAAATGCACATTAAAAGTCAAATACAGGCATAGAAATATAGTTCTTCAGATTACACTCAGGCTAATAAAGACCATAAATACCTCAGTACTGGTATATTTCCCTCATCCCTTAATCACGCATTAGTCACACCTATCCACAAATAAAAAACCTCTTTATCCAACCTCCCCATCCAACTAATGCCCTATTTCCCTACTCCCCTTGCTTCTAAACTTCTTTAAAGGCTAGTTTATACAGGTTTATCACTCTTCTTCACATTAAACGCCATCCTTGACCCATTGCAAGAAAGCCATTATTAAGATTATTAATATCCTACAGCAAAATCGAAAGGCCATTTCTCCTTGATCTGTCTGCAGTCTTTGACCAATCTCTCTTGCTCCAAACACTCCAATACTTCTGTATTTGAGACACAGCCTTTCCATCTTAATATGTGAAGAGTCCACAGCTGCATTCCTTACTTGTGGGAAATACTGAACCTGGCCACCAGGAGGAGGCAAAGACACCCTTGCCAAAGGCTTAAATACCTCCCCCACTTCCTCAAAACCCCAGTCATTCTTTGCCTTTCGTCAAGGGAGGTTGGCAGAGAAGTGTTAGACGATTTCGGAGTAGTCTATTATGGAGGGTAGTACTCTTCGAGATGGGACTGGAGTTTTAAGTTGTCCTGACAAACGTCTCAGTGAGAGCATGGATGAAAGTTAGAGTCCGGAGATGCAGGGAGAGTCTTTCTGCAAAACCATCCCGACTTAATGGCTCCATAGGCAATCAGCGTTGACGAGTTTTGCTGCCTGCTTTCTTCACTCAAGTCCATGTCAGAAGCGATGCTACTATCTGTCACACTTGAGGGGCCGTGTTCCGGTTCCATGGCGTAGATTCTGGTAAGATTGTTTCATATTTTATACATGTATGATAACGCAAGAAGACAGGGTCACAGTGTGACTCCTTTTATCTGTATATAATCTAGGGTTAATTTCTCCTTAGGGGAATTATTGAACAGGGGGGGATAATCTTATATGTTTATTTGATTTTATGCTGCTTTTATGTGTGAGATGTTATGGGTTCATAAGCTGTTATGGAATATACAGGTTTCACTTTCACTTTGAAAGCCATGCAGCTTACAAGCTTGGTGCGCTTTCTCATAGCAGGGACGGTCCTGCATTGTTCACCATGTGATTCATTCCCTTTTTCCTGACCGGGTGTCTATCAGAGAGGAGTCCTAAATCTCTGTACTGTCTGGGTCATAGGAGGTGGTGGGTTCCCCAGCCATTGAGGTATAAGGGTGCCATTTTTTTAAATAAAATAAGATGTTTTATTTCTCTAGTTCTCCGGTTATTGCACTAGCGATGGAGGATTCTGTTACTTTAGAGGGCACTCCCTCTATTCCTAATGAGTAATTCCTGTTTATATGGTGAGGAGGCCTTAGTTCCGCCCTCTCAATTATGTTCCATATGCCTTGATAATGTGATAATATCGAACATGTTTGATACCACGGAGCCGTCCACCTCTGAGGAGTTGTCGTCCAGTGAGGTGCGTACCCTACATTCTTATATCTCTACTCATACAGTTTTCCCGTAACATTGCTAATCCTCCATCTGGAGGGGGCCTTTTTTCACCTGACGTTACTGCGCAGTTCACTCGGCGGTGTCTACAGCCTTTAATGCTTTACCTCGCCCTGCTAAGAGTAAGCAAAAGGTTACATATTGCACTCCTTCTCAGAGTACATCAGATAATTTATTGGATTTAACTGACGATTATCCGAGGAAGAAGTTTAAACATTATGGGTCGGAGTCTGCTGCCTCTAAACGTCCGGCTGCGGAGGAACCAGACTTTAGTTTAGGAATTTTCGCTTTCTTCTAAAGGAAGTTTTTGGCGAATTCAGAGGTTCCAGAGGCCAAATTGCCTGATGAACCTTTAATTCCTACATTGGATAGAGTTTGAGGACAGGGTGGTACCTTATCCTTTCCTGCTCCTGTTAGATGGCAAACATTATTAAGAATGAATGGGACAGGATTGGATTCCTTTTCCCCCTCTTCTCCCTTTAACAAATTGTCCCGGTCCTGGACTCTCAATGGAGTTGTGAGGTTCAGTCTCTAAATGGGATGGCGTGATCTTCACATTTGTTAAACATACTACTATCCCCCTTGAGGATAGTTCTTCGTTTGAAGAGCCCATGGATAAAAGATGGAAACTCTGTTAAGAAAGATGTTTCAACATACAGGATATTTGTTTCAACCGGCGACAGCTGTTGCCGCGGTTACTGAAAAAAACTACCTTCTGGTGTGACTCCTTATAGAATTTGATTGGGGTGGAGGATCCCCTCGACGTTACTAAGAAAAGATTTATGGCCTTGAGGGTTGTTAATTCTTTTATCTGTACTGCTATTAGGCAGTTTATTCGCTTAAATTCTATGGCTTCAGTTTTTTCCCTTCAGGCCCGTAGGGCTCTGGCTGAAGTCATGGTCTGCGGATATGACTTCGAAGTCTAGACTTCTTCCATCCCTTTAAGGGAATGATTTGTCTGGTCCAGACCTGGACTCTATTATCTTCATGGTCACAGGGGGCAAGGGTGCCCTCCTACCGCAAGAGTATATGCAATAAATTAAGGGACGATTTTCGTTCTTTTCGTTCTGATAAAGTCCATGTCAGCAGTCCTCCGCTAAGTCAGAGCAAACCAAGAGCTCTTGGAAGCCGGCTCAGTCCTGGAATAAATCCAAGCAGAGCAAGAAGCCCGTCAAGTCTATGTCGGCATGAATGGCCGGTCCCCGGTCCTCTTCTGGATCGTGTAGGGGGCAGTATGTCGCTCTTTTCAGTTTCTTGGTTCAGCAACGTGCAGGATCCATGGGTCCTGGAGGTAATAGCTCAGGGTTACAAGATAGATTTTTTTTACGTCTCAGCCACCCAAGGGCAGAAAGGAGGGAAGCCTTTCTGGGATGTGTACAGGATCTGTCCTCTAGGATTTATTGTCCCGGTGCAGTGAGAGGTTTGGGATACTATTTAAACTTTTTTGTGTTCCCTAAGAAAGAGGGAACTTTCGGTTAGATTCTGGACCTAAAGTGCTTAAGCAGGTTTTTAAATGTCCCCTCATTTAAGAGCGCGACAATAAGGTCAATTCTTCCCCTCGTTTGAAAGGGTTAGTTCATGACCATGATAGATTCCTAGACCAGCACTTCCAGTTTATTGCTCTTCCGTTTGGTCTAGCTAAAGACATTTTTCGAAGAGTGGACAATTCAGAATATCTCCTCTGTCTTCTTTGATCCCATGGATGACAGATAAGAGAGAGTTCTCTTGTATCAAGTACCAGGATAGAATTCTTGGGTACTATAATAGTCTCCATAGACATGAGAATATCTCTAACAGACCAGAGATGTTGCAAGCTAGCTTCAACATGTCTTGCCCTTCAGATCTCATGAAGACCATCTGTGGCTCGGTGTATGGAGGTGATCGGTCTCATGGTGTCCAGCTTGGACATCATTTCATTTGCCAGGTTTCACCTCAGACTATTGCAACTGCGCATGCTGAACTAGTGGAACGGCGATCATTCAGATCTGTCTCAACAGATTTCTCTGGACAACCAATTAGGAGAATCGCTCTCTTAGTGGTTTTGTCCGGATCACTTATCCTGAGGGTCGTCCGTCTCAAGACCATCCTGGGTGATTGTGGCTACGGTTGCGAGTCTGTCAGGATGGGGAGCCATTTGGGGTGCCAGGAAGTCACAGAGCTCCTGATCTCATTTTGGATCTTCGGGCAATATACAATGCTCTGAAGGCTTGGCCTCTACTGGGTTTGTCCCAGTTAATCAGATTACAATCAAACAATATATCTTCGGTGGCTTACATCAACCATCATGGGGGAGCGAGAAGCTCCCTAGCTATGATGGAAGTATCTTGAATTCTGGTGTGGGGGAGACCCGCATTTGTTCGCTGTCAGTGATACACATTCCAGGTGTGGACAACTGGGAAGCGGATTTCCTCAGGAGACAATCCTTTCATCCGGGAGAATGGTCTCTCCATCCCGAGTGTTTGCAGAGATCTGCAAGAGGAAGATCTTATAATGTCTCAATACCAAGCTACCCAGATAGGGGTCGAAGTACAGGGATCCTCAGGCGGAGCTAACAGATGCATTAGCGGTGCCTTGGAGGTTCAACCTAATTTATCCTTTCCAACCGTTACCACTACTTTCTAGCGTAGTGACTCGAGTCAAGCAGGCTTCAGTGATACTGACTGCTCTGTCTTGGCTGCAAAGGATATGGTTTGCGGATCTAGTGGGGATGTCATCATCTCCTCCGTTTGTTACCTTGTCGCAGGGATCTGCTCACCACGGTCTCTTTGTTAAACAATGTCTAGATTCTCTGAGGCTGACTGCGTGGAGATTAAATGCGTAGTCCTAGCCAAGAGAGGGTTTTCTGAGAGTTATTTTTACTCTCATTCAAACTTGTAAGCTGGTTGCTCGTCGCATCTATCATAAGGCGTGGAGGACCTACTTATTCGATTTTCCAGGATGAACTGGAGAAGGGCTTTCCTGCAAGTCCCCTGAAGGGACAGTTTTCGGCCCTGTCTGTGTTACTGCACAAGAGGTTTGTCGAGCTTCCAGATGTGCAGCCATTTGTTAATGCTCTGCTGGGATCAGATCTGTGTTTAGATCTAAGGCTCCTCCTTGGGGTTTAAATCTTGTCCTTAAGATTTTGCAACGGGCTCCGTTGGAGCCTATGCATGAAGTAGACATTAAATTGTTGTCTTGGAAGTTTCTTTTTCCACTAGCCATTGCTACTGCATCTAGAGTCTCTGAGATTGCTGCCTTGCAATGCGACCCTCCTTATCTGGTGTTTCATGCCGATAAGGCTGTTCTACGAACCAAGTTAGATTTTCTTCCTAGGGTTGTGTCAATTTGCAACATCAATCAAGAGATTGTGGTTCATTTCTTATGTCCTAATCCTTCTTTGTCCAAGGAACGTTTACAACTTATTTCTGGATGTGGTTTGTGCCTATCTATCTTCAGGCCACGAAGGAATTTAGACAAACCTCTTTCTCTGTTTGTTCTCTTTTCCAGGAAGCGTAGGGGTCAGAGGGCCTCTTCGACTTCGTTATCTTTTTGTCTGAGTAGTGTCATCTGTTAAGCATAGAAACGGTGGGACATAAGCTTCCTCTGAGGATTACGGCTCATTCTACGAGAGCATTGGTTCCTCTTAGGCCTTCAAAAATGAGGCCTCTATGGATCATATTTGTAAGGCGGCTATCTGGTTCTCCTTACATACATTTGCAAAATTTTACAAGTTTGATGTTTTTGCTTCTGCTGAAGCAGCTTTTGGGAGAAAGGTTTTGCAGGCTGTGGTGCCCTCAGATTAAATTATGCTTACCTGTTTAATTTCCATCTGTATGTTCCTTGTTCCCTTGGCAGAATGGCTGGGGTTATGAGGAAGTGGGGGAGGTATTTAAGCCTTTGGCTGTGGTGTCTTTGCCTCCTCCTGGTGGCCAGGTTCAGTATTTCCCACAAGTAAGGAATGCAGCTGTGAACTTTTCCCATACAGATGGAAATTAAATTATCAGGTAAGCATCATTTATGTTTATCGTTGTTCTCCTTCAACCTGCCCAGTCGTACCTTTTTTGTATCCTTCTCTGGTGCACTCTCTGCCCCTCTACCACTTTCTGTTGCGATACCACAAGGTCCTTGGTCCCCTTTTCTTCTCAATATATACATCTTCCTTAGGTTCCTTAATAAATTCCCACTGGTTTCAATGTCATTTATATGTTAATGACACCCAAATCTACCTTTCTTTCATGTAAGAGTCCATGAGCTAGTGACGTATGGGATATACATTCCTACCAGGAGGGGCAAAGTTTCCCAAACCTCAAAATGCCTATAAATACACCCCTCACCACACCCACAAATCAGTTTTACAAACTTTGCCTCCCATGGAGGTGGTGAAGTAAGTTTGTGCTAGATTCTACGTTGATATGCGCTTCGCAGCAGGCTGGAGCCCGGTTTTCCTCTGTGTGCAGTGAATGTCAGAGGGATGTGAGGAAAGTATTGCCTATTTGAATTCAATGGTCTTCTTCTACGGGATCTTTTTCATAGGTTCTCTGTTATCGGTCGTAGAGATTCATCTCTTACCTCCCTTTTCAGATCGACGATATACTCTTATATACCATTACCTCTACTGATTCTCGTTTCAGTACTGGTTTGGCTTTCTACTATATGTAGATGAGTGTCCTGGGGTAAGTAAATCTTATTTTTTTGACACTCTAAGCTATGGTTGGGCACTTTTATGTAAAAGTTCTAAATATATGTGTTTAAACATTTATTTGCTTTGATTCAGGATGATCAATATTCCTTATTTCAGACAGACAGTTTCATTATTTGGGATAATGCATATGAATTATCAATTTTTTTCTTACCTTTAAATTGACTTTTTTCTCTGTGGGCTGTTAGGCTCGCGGGGGCTGAAAATGCTTCATTTTATTGCGTCATTCTTGGCGCTGACTTTTTTGGCGCAAAAAATTTCTTTGTCATTTCCGGCGTCATACTTGTCGCCGGAAGTTGTTCGTGATTGCGTCATTTTTTTGACGTTTTGCGCCAAAAATGTCGGCGTCACCGGATGTGGCGTCATTCTCGGCGCCAAAAGCATTTAGGCGCCAATAATGTGGGCGTCTTTTTTGGCGCTAAAAAATGTGGGCGTCATTTTTGTCTCCACCTTTTTTCTCATTATTTAAGTCTCATTTTTCTTTTGCTTCTGGTTACTAGAGGCTTGTTCATTGGCATTTTTTCCCATTCCTGAAACTGTCATTTAAGGAATTTGATAGATTTTGCTTTATATGTTGTTTTTTCTCTTACATATTGCAAGATGTCTCAGATTGACCCTGGATCAGAAGATACTTCTTGAAAAACGCTGCCTGATGCTGGTTCTACCAAAGTTAAGTGCATTTGTTGTAAACTTGTGGTATCTGTTCCTCCGGCTGTAGTTTGTGATGAATGTCATGATAAACTTGCTAATGCAGATTCAATTTCCATTAGTAATATTCCATTACCTGTTGCTGTTCCATCAACATCTAATACTCAGGATGTTCCTGTTAATATAAGAGATTTTGTTTCTAAATCTATTAGGAAGGCTATGTCTGTTATTCCTCCTTCCAGTAAGCGTAAAAGGTCTTTTAAAACTTCTCATTTCTCAGATGAATTTTTAAATGAACATCATCATTCTGATTTGTCTGTTTCTGATGAGGATTTTTCTGGTTCAGAGGATTCTGTCTCAGATATTGACACTGATAAATCTTCATATTTATTTAAAATGGAATGTATTCGTTCTTTACTTAAAGAAGTTTTAATCGCTTTAGAAATTGAGGATTCTAGTCCTCTTGATACTAAATCTAATAAGCGTTTAAATTCGGTTTTTAAACCTCCTGTAGTTATTCCGGAAGTTTTTCCTGTCCCTGATGCTATTTCTGAAGTAATTTCTAGGGAATGGAATAATCTGGGTAATTATTTTACTCCTTCTAAAAGATTTAAGAAATTGTATCCTGTGCCATGTGACAGATGAGAGTTTTGGGACAAAATCCCTGAAGTTGATGGGGCTATCTCTACTCTTGCTAAGCGTACTACTATTCCTACGGCAGATAGTACTTCCTTTAAGGATCCTTTAGATAGGAAGATTGATTCCTTTCTAAGGAAAGCTTATTTATGTTCAGGTAATCTTCTTAGGCCTGCTATTTCTTTGGCTGATGTTGCTGCAGCTTCAACTTTTTGGTTGGAGGCTTTGGCGCAACAAGTGTCAGATCATAATTCTTATAGCATTGTTAAACTTCTTCAACATGCTAATAACTTTATTTGTGATGCCATCTTTGATATCATCAGAGTTGATGTCAGGTATATGTCTTTAGCTATTCTAGCTAGAAGAGCTTTATGGCTTAAAACTTGGAATGCTGATATGTCTTCTAAGTCAACTTTGCTTTCCCTTTCTTTCCAAGGTAATAAATTGTTTGGTTCTCAGTTGGATTCTATTATTTCAACTGTTACTGGGGGGAAAGGAACTTTTTTACCTAAGGATAAAAAATCTAAAGGTAAATATAGGGCTGCTAATCGTTTTCGTTCCTTTCGTCAGAATAAGGAACAGAAGCCTGATCCTTCCCCTAAAGGAACAGTTTCTGTTTGGAAACCGTCTCCAGTCTGGAATAAATCCAAGCCTTTTAGAAAGCCAAAGCCAGCTCCCAAGTCCACATGAAGGCGCGGCCCTCATTCCAGCGCACTGGTAGGGGGCAGATTACGATTTTTCAAAGAAATTTGGATCAAATCGATTCACAGTCTTTGGATTCAGAACATTGTTTCACATGGGTACAGAATAGGTTTCAAGGTAAGGCCACCTACAAGAAGATTTTTTCTTTCTCGCATTTCAATAAATCCAGTGAAGGCTCAGGCATTTCTGAAATGTGTTTCAGATCTAGAGTTGGCTGGAGTAATTGTGCCAGTTCCAGTTCTGGAACAGGGGCTGGGGTTTTACTCAAATCTATTCATTGTACCAAAGAAGGAGAATTCCTTCAGACCAGTTCTGGATTTATAAATATTGAATCGTTATGTAAGGATACCAACATTCAAAATGGTAACTATAAGGACTATTCTGCCTTTTGTTCAGCAAGGGCATTATATGTCCACAATAGATTTGCAGGATGCATATCTGCATATTCCGATTCATCCAGATCACTATCAGTTTCTGAGATTCTCTTTTCTAGACAAGCATTACCAATTTGTGGATCTGCCGTTCGGCCTAGCAACGGCTCCAAGGATTTTTTCAAAAGTTCTTGGTGCCCTTCTATCTGTAATCAGAGAACAGGGTATTGTGGTATTTCCTTATTTGGACGATATCTTGGTACTTGCTCAGTCTTCACATTTAGCAGAATCTCATACGAATCGACTTGTGTCGTTTCTTCAAGAACATGGTTGGAGGATCAATTTACCAAAGAGTTCATTGATTCCTCAGACAAGGGTAACCTTTTTAGGTTTCCAAATAGATTCAGTTTTCATGACTTTGTCTCTGACGGACAAGAGACGTCTGAAATTGATTTCAGCCTGTCGAAACCTTCGGTTTAAATCATTCCCTTCGGTAGCCTTATGCATGGAAATTCTAGGTCTTATGACTGCTGCATCGGACGCGATCCCCTTTGCTCATTTTCACATGCGACCTCTTCAGCTCTGTATGCTGAACCAGTGATGCAGGGATTATACAAAGATATCACAGTTAATATCTTTAAATCCGATTGTACGACACTCTCTGACGTGGTGGACAGATCACCATCGTTTAATTCAAGGGGCTTCTTTTGTTCTTCCAACCTGGACTGTGATCTCAACAGATGCGAATCTGACAGGTTGGGGAGCGGTATGGGGGTCTCTGACAGCGCAGGGGGTTTGGGAATCTCAGGATGCGAGATTACCAATCAACATTTTGGAACTCTGTGCGATTTTCAGCGCTCTTCAGTCGTGGCCTCTTCTGAAGAGAAAATCGTTCATTTGTTTTCAGACGGACAATGTCACAACCGTGGCATATATCAATCATCAAGGGGGGACTCACAGTCCTCTGGCTATGAAAGAAGTATCTTGAATACTTGTATGGGCGGAATCCAGCTCCTGTCTAATTTCTGCGGTTCACATCCCAGGTATAGACAATTGGGAAGCATATTATCTCAGTCGCCAGACGTTGCATCTGTGCGAATGGTCTCTTCACCCAGAGGTATTTCTTCAGATTGTTCAAATCTGGGGTCTTCCAGAAATAGATCTGATGGCTTCTCATCTAAACAAGAAACTTCCCAGGTATGTGTCCAGATCCAGGGATCCTCATGCGGAGGCAGTGGATGCATTGTCGCTTCCTTGGAAGTATCATCCTGCCTATATCTTTCCGCCTCTAGTTCTTCTTCCAAGAGTGATTTTCAAGATTCTAAAGGAGCGTTCGTTTGTACTGCTGGTGGCTCCAGCATGGCCTCACAGGTTTTGGTATGCGGATCTTGTTCGGATGGCCAGTTGCCAACCTTGGACTCTTCCGTTAAGACCAGACCTTCTATCTCAAGGCCCATTTTTCCATCAGGATCTCAAATCATTAAATTTGAAGGTATGGAGATTGAACGCTTCATTCTTAGTCATAGAGGTTTCTCTGACTCCGTAATTAATACTATGTTACAGGCTCGTAATCTGTGTCTAGGAAGATATATTATCTAGTCTGGAAGACTTACATTTCTTGGTGTTCTTCTCATCAATTTTCCTGGCATTCTTTTAGAATTCCTAGAATTTTACAGTTTCTTCAGGACGGTCTGGATAAAGGTTTGTCTGCCAGTTCCTTGACAAATTTCTGCTCTTTCTGTGCTGTTTCAAAGAAAGATTGCTAATCTTCCTGATATTCATTGTTTTGTACAGGCTTTGGTTCGTATCAAACCTGTCATTAAGTCAATTTCTCCTCCTTGGAGTTTGAATTTGGTTCTGGGAGCTCTACAAGCTCCTCCTTTTGAACCTATGCATTCTCTAGATATTAAATTACTTTCTTGGAAAGTTTTGTTTCTTTTGGCCATCTCTTGTGCTAGAAGAGTTTCTGAGTTATCTGCTCTTTCTTGTAAATCTTCTTTTCTGATTTTTCATCAGGATAAGGCAGTGTTGCGGACTTCATTGAAATTTTTACCTAAGGTTGTGAATTCTAACAACATTAGTAGAGAGATTGTGGTTCCTTCATTGTGTCCTAATCCTAAGAATTCTAAGGAAAGATCATTACATTCTTTGGATGTAGTAAGAGCTTTGAAATATTATGTTGAAGCTACTAAAGATTTCCTAAAGACTTCTAGTCTATTTGTTATCTTTTCTGGTTCTAGGAAAGGTCAGAAGGCTTCTGCCATTTCTTTGGCGTCTTGGTTAAAGTCTTTGATTCATCATGCTTATGTTGAGTCGGGTAGAACTCCGCCTCAAAGGATTACAGCTCATTCAACTAGGTCAGTTTCTACTTCCTGGGCATTTAGGAATGAAGCTTCGGTTGATCAGATTTGCAAAGCAGCAACTTGGTCTTCTTTGCATACTTTTACTAAATTCTACCATTTTAATGTGTTTTCTTCTTCTGAAGCAGTTTTTGGTAGAAAAGTACTTCAGGCAGCTGTTTCAGTTTGATTCTTCTGCTTATAATTTCAGTTTTTTTTCATTATAAGATTTAAACTTTGTTTGGGGTGTGGATTATTTTTCAGCGGAATTGGCTGTCTTTATTTTATCCCTCCCTCTCTAGTGACTCTTGCGTGGAAGTTCCACATCTTGGGTATTTATTATCCCATACGTCACTAGCTCATGGACTCTTGCTAATTACATGAAAGAAAACATAATTTATGTAAGAACTTACCTGATAAATTCATTTCTTTCATATTAGCAAGAGTCCATGAGACCCACCCTTTTTTTGTGGTGATTATGATTTTTTTGTATAAAGCACAACTATTCCAATTCCTTATTTTTTATGCTTTCGCACTTTTTTTCTTATCACCCCACTTCTTGGCTATTCGTTAAACTGATTTGTGGGTGTGGTGAGGGGTGTATTTATAGGCATTTTGAGGTTTGGGAAACTTTGCCCCTCCTGGTAGGAATGTATATCCCATACGTCACTAGCTCATGGACTCTTGCTAATATGAAAGAAATGAATTTATCAGGTAAGTTCTTACATAAATTATGTTTTTTGCACTAGACCTATTCCCTCCCTTGCTAACTCGTGTCACTAACTGTATTTCTTATATTTCATCCTGGATGTCCTCACACTATCTTAAGCTAAATCTCTCCAAAACTGAGCTCCTTATTTTCCTCCCTTCTTCCAAAATCTCTATACCCCATCTTCCTATAACTGTTGATAATACTATAATTACCCCATATGCCAATGTCTTGGCCAGTTCCTGCCGCTTCTGCCACTTCCCTGGACAAGACACAACTGAGATTTGAATTAATTCCTTCATCATTTCCCGCCTTGACTATTGCAAATCCATCCTCTCTAGTCTCCCTATCTGCTGTCTATCTCCTTTACAATCCCTAATGAATGCCTCTGCCACACTGATCTTCCTTACTCATTGCTCCTCATCTGCTGCACTTCTCTGCCAATCCCTTTGCTGGCTTCCTTTAGTCTCCAGAATAAAACACAAAATCCTGATTCTGACATTCAAAGCTCTCAACACTGCTCCCCCATCCTATATCATAGACCTTTTCTCCAGTTACTCTAACTCCCGTCCCCTTCGCTCTGCTTACATCCTTTTCTCCTCTTTTGTTACCTCTTCTTATTTTCAACTCCAGGACTTCTCCAGAATAGCCCCTATTTTGTGGAACTCTCTGCCATTATCAACAAGACTCTTCCATAGTTTTCATGGTTTCAAGGGTTCCTTAAAGAATCTGCTGTTCAGGGATGCTTACAATACATGCTAATTTTTTTCCCTCAGTTCCTCTCCTCCTCCTCCTTCTTTTGTCATCCTTTGAACCACCTTAGCATTAAAACCTATGAGTCCAGCCGTTTCGTAGATCACATTCATAAGAGGTGATTTACAACAGTGCAATTCTTGGCACGTCCCTCTATGCTTTTGTCTCCTATAAATGCTACATTGGTTCAACAGACAAACCGCACACTACCTGGTGCAGGTGGTAGAGGGACACTGAAAACGCCTCTCAATGAATCCACAACAAAACCACATAAAGAGGAAAAATTCTTGTCTTTATGTCAAGCATGTAGGCACATAGCAGCAAACAAAAGCAACGTTTCAGGCTATTCACCGAAACGTTGCTTTTGTTTGCTGCTGTGTGCCTACATGCTTTTTGTTGTGGATAAATGCTACCTTGCATAATATAAGCAAATAATTATAGCACTGTGGAAACTGTTGGCGCTCTACATTTAACTGATAATATAATCTCCAGTAATGTCAATTGATCCCACTATAATATGATGATTTACCTAATGTAACAAATGCCAGTTATGTGTTTAAATAATATAAAGTTACTAACAAGACTGTCATAGTTTTACTCTCTTTTTTGCACATACCGACTCAACATGCACATAACTAATATATATATATACAGTATATATATATATATATATATATATATATATACACATATGTGTGTGTGTGTGTATATATATATATATATGTATGTGTATGTGTGTGTATGTATATATATATATATATATATATGTGTGTGTGTGTGTGTGTGTGTATATGTATGCATATATATATGTGTGTGTGTGTATACTTTCCAGCATATGTTGGACATTTTCAAATTCAACATTCAGAGAAAGAGAACATGTTTGATTTTGATAGTATGCATATCATTTTGTAGGAAACTCTATAACTAATGGTGGATTTGATAAATGTTAGCATTTTTGTTTTTCATCCTGTTACCTTTTTCATTTCTAAGATTGCTTTTACAGTGACTGATTTGTGAGAATTTCTAACTGTGAGGTTTTAGAACAAATATACTGTTTTCATTGTTATTATTCCTGAATTTCCTGAGTACATTAAGTATGACCTGTATAGCTCTAAATTAAGAATTTATGGCGTCTTAAAATTTATGAAATATTTTAACATGAAAGAGAGACCTGCTCCCTTGGGAAGCTAGTATAATAAATTACACTCTGCGGATTTAATATTCTGCAGCCAGCAAGATCTGATTTTTTTTTTTTCCCATTTTTTTTTTTTGCTTCACTCAAAAATGAAAAAAATAAAAAAAATAAAAAAAAAATGTAATCCTATAAAAAAGCTTAACAACCATCAACCCACATACTAGAATTTTTAATTTCATCTGTTTCTGCCTGGATTTATTTCCAATATTCAAGCTCAGCTTTTCAATTTCCTCTGTTATTAAAATTTAATTCAATGCATTAGCATTTAAATTAAAAAAGGGTTTTATTTTGTAAGAATCATTGGCGAGGAGGTACAATTGTAACCGACCTGTTCTTGCGTTACATGAATTTCAGATGCCTCTTTCATGGTGTGTCCAATCTGAAATGCAGCTGTTCTTATTACCATTCTCTTAAAAAAAAAATTAAAAATACATTTTGAATGGAAATGAAATATGAGCTGGGTTTAGAAGAAAATGTTTTCATAAATTATTTATTTAAACAAAAATGTGAAGGAAAAAAGAGGCTTCAGGACATTAAATGATATCAACACTAGAAGCCATTTTGTGACTAGATTATTGCATTTTAAATATTGGTCTGAAATTAATTCCTCACATGAAAAAAATGATATACATTAATTGTATATACAAATATAACTGTATATATTTTGTGGTATATTGTAGCTCTTTACACATGCCAATTTGCATTTTAAAAGGGACTATATAAATTCCATATAAAATTATGTATAGTAAAAAAAATTATATTTATACATTCCCTTTCCCCACAGAGACTGGAGAGAGTTTTGTAGTTTGCCATGCAGTGATCATTTGTGTATATCTTTCCCTAAAAGATCACTTAAGAATAGATCAGATAAACATACTCAAGAAGCTTTTTAAGGGTGTTTTTACTGTTTTGTAAAACAATGCAAACTGTGCAAACAAATGTCAATTTTACCCCATCCATCCATTAGGATGGTTCCATGCCGTCCTAACTGTGGTGGGCTTTAGGGTCGTTAGGATAGCATAGAACGCCCTAGCCGTTTGGATGTCCCGAAGCCCATAACCCCTTGCTAAATGGGATTGCGGACTGGAGGGCATGCCTAGCATCATAGGCACTCCCCCTGAACCGATCCCATCATTGAAATCACACGATCGCATGAATGATCATGTGATTTAAATGTTTACTTATTTGTTTACAAAGGAAGTTTGTTCTGATGTAGACAAATAAGTCCTGTCATGTTATACACAAACACACTAGTAAGGAGTTAAAAGCTACTAGCCAAGTGGGAAAAGTTACTAGTCCACTCCATATTAAAAATAGGAAAAAGTTCATTTTTTTACTCAGCCACTATAATTTCTTACTCGCCTGGGAATAGTGGAAATTTATATATGTCGAAATATATATTTATTAATCTATTCAGCACATTTTGGATATTTTCTAAAATTGCTTCAGTTATTTTTCAGTGAATGTTTGAATATCATACTGGCATTGCACCTTTCTATCTCTTTGTCTAGACAGACAGTATAACCTTCAAATATTGCTAGATTTTCTGAACTGGATTTTGTTCTTTAGGTTTTTCTTTTTCCTATTTTTTTTCAAGTGTAAGGTTCTTAGTTCATTCATCTTTGAAACTATGAAGAAGATGAATTTTTCTCATTGGTTTCCAGTCTAGTGCTAGGAAATGATCGAGAAGTATCTTTAGCCAATTGGATTTGCTCTTCAATACTGATGGCTTATGAAAAACTTGTTCTTGGCTTATTTCACTTGAGTAACTTTAGCTTCCTGAGCTTGTCATTGTGAAACCTGAGTGGACCAGTTCTGGAAAGCAGCCATATTGTCTTCATGCATACTTTTACTATATTTACAAGTTTAGTCTGTTTGCATTAGTACAAATAGCATTTATTAGATTGTGGTTTATTAGACGTAGGTGTAGCCAACTTTTTTATTCTCACAATTGCTTTCAGTCTGAACTTTGTTACTGACTGATTAGTACTGATGTGGTTATTAAAAATATCTGCAAAAAACTGTATTTATATTTACCAACCAATATATTTTTTCACCCCCAGAGTAGAACCATTTGAAGGCCTGCGTTTTTTGGAACAATTTTTTTGACTTTTTGTATTACCCTGGCGTTCCTGTCTACAAACAATCCACTAAAGGTCATGGAACTATGTTTTATTATTATTGTAACTTAGTAAAGAGAAGTTAGCACAAAAGATAAAAGCATATATTTATTTAGCTGTCTAAACATCCGGTTTGGTGTAGATATCTAAATATTCCGTTACAAGGCTCTCTTTACCCTACTATTATTTATTGTCTCTAATATGAATTGTGTCAAACTGATGCATTCCTATAGGTTATTGTGTCATTTTAATTTCTCTTGTTAAGTGTATCCAGTCCACGGATCATCCATTACTTGTGGGATATTCTCCTTCCCAACAGGAAGTTGCAAGAGGATCACCCACAGCAGAGCTGCTATATAGCTCCTCCCCTCACTGCCATACCCAGTCATTCTCTTGCAACTCTCAACAAAGATGGACGTAGTAAGAGGAGAGTGGTGTATTATAGTTAGTTAGTTTTTTAACTTCAATCAAAAGTTTGTTATTTTTAAATGGTACCGGAGTGTACTGTTTCATCTCAGGCAGCATTAGAAGAAGAATCTGCCTGTGATTTCTATGATCTTAGCAGAAGTAACTAAGATCCATTGCTGTTCTCACTTATTCTGAGGAGTGAGGTAACTTCAGAGAGGGAATGGCGTGCAGGTTTTCCTGCAATAAGGTATGTGCAGTTAATATTTTTCTAGGGATGGAATTTGCTAGAAAATGCTGCTGATACCGGATTAATGTAAGTAAAGCCTTAAATGCAGTGATAGCGACTGGTATCAGGCTTATTAATAGAGATACATACTCTTATAAAAGTGTAATATAAAACGTTTGCTGGCATGTTTAATCGTTTTTATATATGTTTGGTGACAAAACTTATTGGGGCCTAGTTTTTTTCCACATGGCTGGTTTGATTTTTGCCTAGAAACAGTTCCTGAGGCTTTCCACTGTTGCAATATGAGTGGGAAGGGCCTATTTTAGTGCTTTTCTGTGCAGATAAAAATACTGACAGAGACATTCAGCTTCTTCCTGCATGATCCAGGACATCTCTGAAGGGCTCAAAAGGCTTCAAAGTCGTGTTTGAGGAGGGTAACAATCACAGTAGACTGTGGCAGTTGTTGTGACTGTGTTTAAAAAACGTTTTTGTCATTTATTATTCTGTTTTTGTTATTAAGGGGTTAATCATCCATTTGCAAGTGGGTGCAATGCTCTGCTGACTTGTTATATACACTGTAAAAAATGTTGTTAGTGTAACTGCATTTTTTCACTGTTATTTCAAATTTTGTCAAAATTTGTTTCTCTTAAAGGCACAGTAACGTTTTTTATATTGCTTGTTAACTTGCTTTAAAGTGTTTTCCAAGCTTGCTAGTCTCATTGCTAGTCTGTACAAACATGTCTGAAACAGAGGATACTTGTTCATTATGTTTAAAAGCCATGGTGGAGCCCCATAGGAGAATGTGTACTAAATGTATTGATTTCACCTTAAACAGTAAAGATCAGTCTTTATCTATAAAAGAATTGTCACCAGAGGGGTCTGTCGAGGGGGAAGTTATGCCGACTAACTCTCCCCACGTGTCGGACCCTTCGCCTCCCGCTCAAGGGACGCACGCTAATATGGCGCCAAGTACATCAGGGACGCCCATAGCGATTACTTTGCAGGACATGGCTGCAATCATGAATAATACCCTGTCAGAGGTATTATCCAGATTGCCTGAATTGAGAGGCAAGCGCGATAGCTCTGGGGTTAGACGAGATACAGAGCGCGTAGATGCTGTAAGAGCCATGTCTGATACTGCGTCATAATATGCAGAACCTGAGGACGGAGAGCTTCAGTCTGTGGGTGACGTCTCTGAATCGGGGAGACCTGATTCAGAGATTTCTAATTTTTTAATTTAAGCTTGAGAACCTCCGTGTATTGCTTGGGGAGGTATTAGCTGCTCTGAATGACTGTGACACAATTGCAGTGCCAGAGAAATTGTGTAGGCTCGATAAATACTATGCAGTGCCGGTGAGTACTGATGTTTTTCCAATACCTAAAAGGCTTACAGAAATTATTAGTAAGGAGTGGGATAGGCCCGGTGTGCCCTTTTCCCCACCTCCTATATTTAGAAAAATGTTTCCAATAGATGCCACTACACGGGACTTATGGCAGACTGTCCCTAAGGTGGAGGGAGCAGTTTCTACTTTAACAAAGCGTACCACTATCCCGGTTGAGGACAGTTGTGCTTTTTCAGATCCAATGGATAAAAAAATTAGAGGGTTACCTTAAGAAAATGTTTATTCAACAAGGGTTTATTTTACAGCCCCTTGCATGCATTCCGCCTGTCACTGCTGCGGCGGCATTCTGGTTTGAGGCCATCCATACAGCTCCATTGACTGAAATTGTTGACAAGCTTAGAACTCTTAAGCTAGCTAACTCATTTGTTTCTGATGCCATTGTTCATTTGACTAAACTAACGGCTAAGAGTTCCGGATTCGCCATCCAGGCGCGTAGGGCGCTATGGCTCAAATCCTGGTCAGCTGATGTGACTTCAAAGTCTAAATTACTCAACATTCCTTTCAAGGGGCAGACCTTATTCGGGCCTGGTTTGAAAGAAATTATTGCTGACATTACTGGAGGTAAGGGTCATACCCTTCCTCAGGACAGGGCCAAATCAAAGGCCAAACAGTCTAATTTTTGTGCCTTTCGAAATTTCAAGGCAGTTGCAGCATCAACTTCCTCTGCTTCAAAACAAGAGGGAACTTTTGCTCAATCCAAGCAGGCCTGGAAACCTAACCAGTCCTGGAACAAGGGCAAGCAGGCCAGAAAGCCTGCTGCTGCCTCTAAGACAGCATGAAGGAGCGGCCCCCTATCCGACAACGGATCTAGTAGGGGGCAGACTCTCTCTCTTCGCCCAGGCGTGGGCAAGAGATGTTCAGGATCCCTGGGCGTTGGAGATCATATCTCAGGGATATCTTCTGGACTTCAAAGCTTCTCCTCCACAAGGGAGATTTCACCTTTCAAGATTATCTGCAAACCATATAAAGAAAGAGGCATTCCTAAGCTGCGTACAAGATCTCCTTGTAATGGGAGTGATCCATCCAGTTCCGCGGACAGAACAAGGACAGGGGTTTTATTCAAATCTGTTTGTGGTTCCCAAAAAAGAGGGAACCTTCAGACCAATTTTGGATTTAAAGATCCTAAACAAATTCCTCAGAGTTCCGTCATTCAAGATGGAAACTATTCGAACCATTTTACCCATGATCCAAGAGGGTCAGTACATGACCACAGTGCAATTAAAGGATGCCTACCTTCACATTCCGATTCACAAGAATCATTATCAGTTCCTGAGGTTTGCCTTTCTAGACAGGCATTACCAATTTGTAGCTCTTCCATTCGGGTTGGCTACAGCCCCAAGAATTTTTATAAAGTTTCTGGGCTCACTTCTGGCGGTCCTAAGACCGCGAGGCATAGCGGTGGCTCCTTACCTGGACGATATCCTGATACAGGCGTCAAGCTTTCAAATTGCCAAATCTCATACAGAGATAGTTCTGGCATTCCTGAGGTCGCATGGGTGGAAAGTGAACGAAGAAAAGAGTTCTCTATCTCCTCTCACGAGGGTTTCCTTCCTAGGGACTCTAATAGATTCTGTAGAAATTAAAATTTACCTGACGGAGTCCAGGTTATCAAAACTTCTAAATGCTTGCCGTGTTCTTCACTCCATTCCGCGCCCCATGGTGGCTCAGTTCATGGAAGTAATCGGCTTAATGGTAGCGGCGATGGACATAGTGCCATTCGCGCGCCTGTATCTCAGACTGCTGCAATTATGCATGCTCAGTCAGTGGAATGGGGATTACACAGATTTGTCCCCTCTACTAAATCTGGATCAGGAAACCAGAGATTCTCTTCTCTGGTGGTTATCTCGGGCCCATCTGTCCAAGGGTATGACCTTTCGCAGACCAGATTGGACAATTGTAACAACAGATGCCAGCCTTCTAGGTTGGGGTGCAGTCTGGAACTCCCTGAAGGCTCAGGGTTCATGGACTAAGGAGGAGAAACTCCTCCCAATAAATATTCTGGAGTTAAGAGCAATATTCAATGCTCTTCTAGCTTGGCCTCAGCTAGCAACACTGAGGTTCATCAGATTTCAGTCGGACAACATCACGACTGTGGCTTACATCAACCATCAAGGGGGAACCAGGAGTTCCCTAGCGATGTCAGAAGTCTCCAAGATAATTCGCTGGGCAGAGACTCACTCTTGCCACCTGTCAGCAATCCATATCCCAGGTGTAGAGAACTGGGAGGCGGATTTTCTAAGTCGTCAGACTTTTCATCCGGGGGAATGGGAACTCCATCCGGAGGTGTTTGCTCAATTGGTTCTCCGTTGGGGCAAACCAGAATTGGATCTCATGGCGTCTCGCCAGAACGCCAAGCTTCCTTGTTCCGGATCCAGGTCCAGGGACCCAGAAGCGGCACTGATAGATTCCCTAGCAGCGCCTTGGTTCTTCAACCTGGCTTATGTGTTTCCACCGTTTCCTCTGCTCCCTCGTCTGATTGCCAAAATCAAACAGGAAAGAGCATCAGTGATATTGATAGCGCCTGCGTGGCCACGCAGGACCTGGTATGCAGACCTAGTGGACATGTCATCCTTTCCACCATGGACTCTGCCTCTGAGACAAGACCTTCTAATACAAGGTCCTTTCAATCATCCGAATCTACTTTCTCTGAGACTGACTGCATGGAGATTGGACGCTTGATCCTATCAAAGCGTGGCTTCTCCGAGTCAGTAATTGATACCTTAATACAGGCACGAAAGCCTGTAACCAGGAAAATTTACCACAAGATATGGCGTAAATATCTTCATTGGTGTGAATCCAAGAATTACTCATGGAGTAGGGTTAGGATTCCTAGGATATTGTCCTTCCTCCAAGAAGGTTTGGACAAAGGATTATCAGCTAGTTCTTTAAAGGGACAGATTTCTGCTCTGTCTATTCTTTTACACAAGCGTCTGGCAGAAGTTCCAGACGTTCAGGCATTTTGTCAGGCTTTAGTTAGAATTAAGCCTGTGTTTAAACCTGTTGCTCCTCCATGGAGCTTAAACTTGGTTCTTAAAGTTCTTCAAGGGGTTCCGTTTACCCCTTCATTCTATTGATATCAAACTTCTTTCATGGAAAGTTCTTTTTCTGATGGCTATTTCCTCGGCTCGAGGAGTCTCGGAGTTATCTGCCTTACATTGTGATTCTCCTTATCTGATCTTTCATTCAGATAAAGTTGTTCTGCGTACAAAACCTGGGTTTTTACCTAAGGTGGTTTCTAACAAGAATATCAATCAAGAGATTGTTGTTCCATCATTATGTCCTAATCCTTCTTCAAAGAAGGAACGTCTTTTGCATAATCTAGACGTAGTCCGTGCCTTGAAGTTTTACTTACAGGCTACTAAAGATTTTCGCCAAACATCTAACCTGTTTGTTGTTTACTTTGGACAGAGGAGAGGTCAGAAGGCCTCGGCAACCTCTCTTTCTTTTTGGCTTCAGAGTATAATCCGTTTAGCCTATGAGACTGCTGGACAGCAGCCTCCTGAAAGGATTACAGCTCATTCTACTAGAGCTGTGGCTTCCACCTGGGCCTTTAAAAATGAGGCCTCTGTTGAACAGATTTGCAAGGCTGCAACTTGGTCTTCCCTTCATACTTTTTCCAAATTTTTCAAATTTGATACTTTTGCTTCTTCGGAGGCTGTTTTTGGGAGAAAGGTTCTACAGGCAGTGGTTCCTTCCGTTTAAGTTCCTGCCTTGTCCCTCCCATCATCCGTGTACTTTAGCTTTGGTATTGGTATCCCACAAGTAATGGATGATCCGTGGACTGGATACACTTAACAAGAGAAAACATAATTTCTTCTGTTAAGTGTGATCAGTCCACGGGTCATCATTACTTCTGGGATATTACTCCTCCCCAACAGGAAGTGCAAGAGGATTCACCCAGCAGAGCTGCATATAGCTCCTCCCCTCTACGTCACTCCCAGTCATTCTCTTGCACCCAACGACTAGATAGGATGTGTGAGAGGACTATGGTGATTATACTTAGTTTTATATCTTCAATCAAAAGTTTGTTATTTTAAAATAGCACCGGAGTGTGTTATTATCTCTCTGGCAGAGTTTGAAGAAGAATCTACCAGAGTTTTTGTTATGATTTTAGCTGGAGTAGTTAAGATCATATTGCTGTTTCTCGGCCATCTGAGGAGAGGTAAACTTCAGATCAGGGGACAGCGGGCAGATGAATCTGCATAGAGGTATGTAGCAGTTTTTATTTTCTGACAATGGAATTGATGAGAAAATCCTGCCATACCGATATAATGTCATGTATGTATACTTTACACTTCAGTATTCTGGGGAATGGTACTTCACTAGAATTACACTGTATGAAATACATAAAGCTGTTTAATAACTAGAGATTATGTTGAACGTTTTTGCTGGAATGTAAAATCGTTTTCATTTGCTGAGGTACTGAGTGAATAAATGTTTGGGCACTATTTTTCCACTTGGCAGTTGCTTAATCTGTTTTCTGACAGTTTCTGTTCTCCCTCACTGCTGTGTGTGAGGGGGAGGGGCCGTTTTTTGGCGCTTTTACTATGCATCAAATATTTCAGTCAGCAACTCATTGTATTCCCTGCATGATCCGGTTCATCTCTACAGAGCTCAGGGGTCTTCAAAACTTATTTTGAGGGAGGTAATTTCTCTCAGCAGAGCTGTGAGAATTATAGTTTGACTGAGATAAAAAACGTTTATTTTGTAATTTGTTTCCTGCTTTCAGAATTTGTTATCTTTGCTAATGGGATTAAACCTTTGCTAAAGTTGTGTTGTTTACAAGGATTGAGGCTATAACTGTTTCAATTTATTAATTTTCAACTGTCATAGATCTTCTGTGCTTCTTAAAGGCACAGTACGTTTTAATATTATTCTAATTGAATTGTATTTCCAAGTTGCAAGTTTATTGGCTAGTGTGTTAAACATGTCTGATTCAGAGGATGATACCTGTGTCATTTGTTGCAATGCCAAAGTGGAGCCCAATAGAAATTTATGTACTAACTGTATTGATGCTACTTTAAATAAAAGTCAATCTGTACAAATTGAACAAATTTCACCAAACAACGAGGGGAGAGTTATGCCGACTAACTCGCCTCACGAGTCAGTACCTACATCTCCCGCTCAGAGTTAGGTGCGTGATATTGTAGCGCCGAGTACATCTGGGCGGCCATTACAAATCACATTACAGGATATGGCTACTGTTATGACTGAGGTTTTGGCTAAATTACCAGAACTAAGAGGTAAGCGTGATCACTCTCGGGTGAGAACAGAGTGCGCTGATAATATTAGGGCCATGTCAGACACTGCGTCACAGGTGGCAGAACATGAGGACGGAGAACTTCATTCTGTGGGTGACGGTTCTGATCCAAACAGACTGGATTCAGATATTTCAAATTTTAAATTTAAACTGGAAAACCTCCGTGTATTACTAGGGGAGGTGTTAGCGGCTCTGAATGATTGTAACACAGTTGCAATACCAGAGAAAATGTGTAGGTTGGATAAATATTTTGCGGTACCGACGAGTACTGAGGTTTTTCCTATACCTAAGAGACTTACTGAAATTGTTACTAAGGAGTGGGATAGACCCGGTGTGCCGTTCTCACCCCCTCCGATATTTAGAAAAATGTTTCCAATAGACGCCACCACAAGGGACTTA
Organism: Bombina bombina; assembly: GCF_027579735.1. Lineage (NCBI taxonomy): Eukaryota > Metazoa > Chordata > Amphibia > Anura > Bombinatoridae > Bombina > Bombina bombina. The sequence continues at coordinate 79,654,969 of NC_069510.1, read as the reverse complement.
TGGCAAACGGTCCCTAAGGTGGAGGGAGCAGTTTCTACCTTAGCTAAGCGTACCACTATCCCGGTGGAGGATAGCTGTGCTTTTTCAGATCCAATGGATAAAAAGTTAGAGGGTTACCTTAAGAAAATGTTTGTTCAACAAGGTTTTATATTGCAACCCCTTGCATGCATTGCGCCGATCACGGCTGCAGCGGCATTCTGGATTGAGTCTCTGGAAGAGAACATTGGTTCAGCTACTCTGGACGACATTACGGACAGGCTTAGAGTCCTTAAACTAGCTAATTCATTCATTTCGGAGGCCGTAGTACATCTTACTAAACTTACGGCGAAAAATTCAGGATTCGCCATTCAGGCACGCAGGGCGCTGTGGCTAAAATCCTGGTCAGCTAATGTTACTTCTAAGTCTAAATTGCTTAATATACCTTTCAAAGGGCAGACCTTATTCGGGCCCGGGTTGAAAGAGATTATCGCTGACATTACAGGAGGTAAAGGCCATGCCCTGCCTCAGGACAAAGCCAAAGCCAAGACTAGACAGTCTAATTTTCGTTCCTTTCGTAATTTCAAAGCAGGAGCAGCATCAACTTCCTCTGCACCAAAACAGGAAGGAGCTGTTGCTCGCTACAGACAAGGCTGGAAACCTAACCAGTCCTGGAACAAGGGCAAGCAGACTAGGAAACCTGCTGCTGCCCCTAAAACAGCATGAATTGAGGGCCCCCGATCCGGGATCGGATCTAGTGGGGGGCAGACTTTCTCTCTTCGCCCAGGCTTGGGCAAGAGATGTTCAGGATCCCTGGGCGCTAGAGATAATATCTCAGGGATACCTACTGGACTTCAAATACTCTCCTCCAAGAGAGAGATTTCATCTGTCAAGATTGTCAACAATCCAGACAAAGAAAGAGGCGTTTCTACGCTGCGTACAAGAGCTCTTGTTAATGGGAGTAATCCATCCAGTTCCACGATCGGAACAGGGACAAGGGTTTTACTCAAATCTGTTTGTGGTTCCCAAAAAAGAGGGAACTTTCAGACCAATCCTGGACTTAAAGATCCTAAACAAATTCCTAAGAGTTCCATCGTTCAAGATGGAGACTATTCGGACAATTTTACCTATGATCCAAGAGGGTCAGTACATGACCACTGTAGATTTAAAAGATGCTTACCTTCACATACCGATTCACAAGGATCATTATCGGTACCTAAGGTTTGCCTTCCTAGACAGGCATTACCAGTTTGTGGCTCTTCCATTCGGATTGGCTACAGCTCCAAGAATCTTCACAAAGGTTCTGGGTGCTCTTCTGGCGGTACTAAGACCGCGGGGAATTTCGGTAGCTCCATACCTAGACGACATTCTGATTCAAGCTTCAAGCTTTCAAACTGCCAAGTCTCATACAGAGTTAGTGCTGGCATTTCTAAGGTCACATGGATGGAAGGTGAACGAAAAGAAAAGTTCACTCGTTCCACTCACAAGAGTTCCCTTCCTGGGGACTCTTATAGATTCTGTAGAAATGAAGATTTACCTGACAGAGGACAGGCTAACAAGACTTCAAAGTGCTTGCCGCACCCTTCATTCCATTCAACACCCGTCAGTGGCTCAATGCATGGAGGTAATCGGCTTAATGGTAGCGGCAATGGACATAGTACCCTTTGCACGCTTACACCTCAGACCACTGCAACTGTGCATGCTAAGTCAGTGGAATGGGGATTACTCAGACTTATCCCCTTCTCTGAATCTGGATCAAGAGACCAGAAATTCTCTTCTATGGTGGCTTTCTCGGCCACATCTGTCCAGGGGGATGCCATTCAGCAGACCAGACTGGACAATTGTAACAACAGACGCCAGCCTTCTAGGTTGGGGTGCCGTCTGGAATTCTCTGAAGGCTCAGGGACAATGGAGTCAGGAGGAGAGTCTCCTGCCAATAAACATTCTGGAATTGAGAGCAGTTCTCAATGCCCTCCTGGCTTGGCCCCAGTTGACAACTCGGGGGTTCATCAGGTTTCAGTCGGACAACATCACGACTGTAGCTTACATCAACCATCAGGGAGGGACAAGAAGCTCCCTAGCTATGATGGAAGTATCAAAGATAATTCGCTGGGCAGAGTCTCACTCTTGCCACCTGTCAGCAATCCACATCCCGGGAGTGGAGAACTGGGAGGCGGATTTCTTAAGTCGTCAGACTTTTCATCCGGGGGAGTGGGAACTTCATCCGGAGGTCTTTGCCCAAATACTTCGACGTTGGGGCAAACCAGAGATAGAACGCCAAGCTTCCTCGTTACGGGTCCAGATCCAGGGATCCAGGAGCAGTCCTGATAGATGCTCTGACAGAACCTTGGGACTTCAGGATGGCTTACGTGTTTCCACCCTTCCCGTTGCTTCCTCGATTGATTGCCAGAATCAAACAAGAGAGAGCATCAGTGATTCTAATAGCACCTGCGTGGCCACGCAGGACTTGGTATGCAGACCTGGTGGACATGTCATCCTGTCCACCTTGGTCTCTACCTCTGAAACAGGACCTTCTGATACAGGGTCCCTTCAAACATCAAAATCTAACTTCTCTGAAGCTGACTGCTTGGAAATTGAACGCTTGATTTTATCAAGACGTGGGTTTTCTGAGTCAGTTATTGATACCTTAATACAGGCTAGGAAACCTGTTACCAGAAAGATTTACCATAAGATATGGCGTAAATACCTATATTGGTGTGAATCCAAAGGTTACTCTTGGAGTAAGGTTAGGATTCCTAGGATATTGTCTTTTCTACAAGAAGGTTTAGAAAAGGGTTTATCTGCTAGTTCATTAAAGGGACAGATCTCAGCTCTGTCCATTCTGTTACACAAACGTCTGTCAGAAGTTCCTGACGTCCAGGCTTTTTGTCAGGCTTTGGCCAGGATTAAGCCTGTGTTTAAAACTGTTGCTCCACCATGGAGTTTAAACCTTGTTCTTAATGTTTTACAGGGCGTTCCGTTTGAACCCCTTCATTCCGTTGATATAAAGTTGTTATCTTGGAAAGTTCTATTTTTAATGGCTATTTCCTCGGCTCGAAGAGTCTCTGAATTATCAGCCTTACATTGTGATTCTCCTTATTTGATTTTTCATTCGGATAAGGTAGTCCTGCGTACTAAACCTGGGTTCTTACCTAAGGTAGTTACTAACAGGAATATCAATCAAGAGATTGTTGTTCCTTCTTTATGCCCAAATCCTTCTTCAAAGAAGGAACGTCTACTGCACAACCTGGATGTAGTCCGTGCTCTAAAATTTTACTTACAGGCAACTAAGGAATTTCGACAAACGTCTTCTCTGTTTGTCATTTACTCCGGGCAGAGGAGAGGTCAAAAAGCTTCCGCTACCTCTCTTTCTTTTTGGCTTCGTAGCATAATTCGTTTAGCTTATGAGACTGCTGGACAGCAGCCTCCTGAAAGAATTACAGCTCATTCTACTAGAGCTGTGGCTTCCACTTGGGCCTTCAAGAATGAGGCCTCTGTTGAACAGATTTGCAAGGCTGCAACTTGGTCTTCGCTTCATACTTTTTCCAAATTTTACAAATTTGACACTTTTGCTTCATCGGAGGCTATTTTTGGGAGAAAGGTTCTTCAGGCAGTGGTTCCTTCTGTATAAAGAGCCTGCCTATCCCTCCCGTCATCCGTGTACTTTTGCTTTGGTATTGGTATCCCAGAAGTAATGATGACCCGTGGACTGATCACACTTAACAGAAGAAAACATAATTTATGCTTACCTGATAAATTCCTTTCTTCTGTAGTGTGATCAGTCCACGGCCCGCCCTGTTTTTAAGGCAGGTAAATATTTTTTAATTTATACTCCAGTCACCACTTCACCCTTGGCTTTTCCTTTCTCGTTGGTCCTTGGTCGAATGACTGGGAGTGACGTAGAGGGGACGAGCTATATGCAGCTCTGCTGGGTGAATCCTCTTGCACTTCCTGTTGGGGAGGAGTAATATCCCAGAAGTAATGATGACCCGTGGACTGATCACACTACAGAAGAAAGGAATTTATCAGGTAAGCATAAATTATGTTTTATGCTTACCTGATAAATTTATTTCTCTTGTAGTGTATCCAGTCCACGGCCCGCCCTGTCCTTTTCAGGCAGGTCTAAATTTTAATTAAACTCCAGTCACCACTGCACCCTATGGTTTCTCCTTTCTCGACTTGTTTTGGTCGAATGACTGGATATGGCAGTGAGGGGAGGAGCTATATAGCAGCTCTGCTGTGGGTGATCCTCTTGCAACTTCCTGTTGGGAAGGAGAATATCCCACAAGTAATGGATGATCCGTGGACTGGATACACTACAAGAGAAATAAATTTATCAGGTAAGCATAAATTATGTTTTTTTTTCCAGATTGTATTCATGTTCTCCAAAGGTTTTATGGCTTAAAGGAACATTCCATCCAATACAGGAATCCACATGGATGCATTTCAGTTTTATATAGAAGATTTTTTGTAATCTACATGTATTCGCAGAAATGCTTCTAACAAAAGATTATAGCTGTTACAAAAGTGTATTTAAGTATGCTCTGTGCACCTCCATTTTAAACACAGCACTTGCACAGATAGCCTAAGGTGCTTGTACCATCTGGTACTGACTCAATGAGGTAGATTTACCAAAGGTCGAGCGGACATGATTGCTGTAGCCAATCATGGCCGCTCGACATTGCTAAATGCTGTTGGCATATGGTGTCGGCATTTAACATTGCACAAGCATTTCTAATGAAATGCTTGTGCAATGCCACCCCATGCTCACTCGTGGCCAATCGGCCGCTAGCAAGGGACATCAATCATCCAGATCATATCAGATCGGGATGATTTCAGTCCGCCACCTAAAAGGTGACGGTGAAGTTAAGGAGCAGGGGTCTCACGACCACTGCTTCATTAAAGGGCCAGTAAACCTAAAAAATAATGTTATATAATAGTGCAGAATTATATAACATTATTAGCGTTAGCTTTATGCAATCTAATATTGCCTGTGAATTTTTATAAAAAAAGACTGTTTTTCAGACCCGCTCTCTCTGCTCTTCTGAGCGGGTCTGTTTTGTCACACAGCGCATCTGGCCAGCTGTCTAGTCACAGCCCGGCCCGACCGCGCCATTATACTCAGCGCAGCTTGCTTCTGCTCTGTCTGACAGCGGGAGCGAGCTGCACTGTGTAATGGCGCGGTCGTGCCGGGCTGTGACTAGACAGCTGGCCAGATGCACTGTGTGACAAAAACAGACCCACTCAGAAGAGCGCAGAGAGCGGGTCTGAAAAACAGTCTTTTTTTTATAAAAATTCACAGGGAATATTAGATTTTATAAAGATAACGCTAATATAATGTTATATAATTCTGCACTATGTGCATATATTTTTTAGGTTTACTGGCCCTTTTATCTTCAGTTTCTGGCAGACCAGAAAAGATGGGGCGTCGATGCAGCATCCGTTGCTTAATAAATCGACCCCAATCTGTTAATTGCTGATGTGATACAAGCCCCACAGGTGCTCTGAGCCGCTGCAGTATTTCAAATGCTGGTGCACTGAGAATATCTAGCTATGCTTCACATGCACGTGCAGAGAAAAATGTTATCGCTTAAAACAGTGATAACTTTTACTTGAAGCATTTTTGTCAATACGTTTATATTACAAATATATTTCTACTCAAATATGAAATTCATCTATGTGCATTCAAATTTTGATCATTTGTCCCTTTAATGAAAACATTTTCATTTATTATTATATGTATTTTTTTCTAGTAAAATATTCTGAGCTACATTTAAAAATATTTGAGCTCTAGAACAATGTTTACTAAACTGTATAAGCCACTGAGAAAAGAGAAGCTGCGTTTTAACGTCTGTTTTCAAAAAAACATGAAAATGTAAAGCTTTGGCACTAATCCAGAATAGAGAGATTATTTTGTTTTAGTCTTTTTCAGAAAATAAAAATATTTTCTCAGCTTGTGGCTTATTTGTTAAAAATGTTAGTAAACATTTTTTTATGTCTTGTGTAAACAGAATATATGAAAACTATATCAAGATTTTTTCTTGTTGTTTTGTTTCACAAATGTCTAAAATAAGGTGTCAAGGTTCTATGTACCTACTAATTTAATTTTTTTTATGTCTATTGATTCTACTCTCTTCGGGACACAAAACAGACTCCCTTATGTGTCTAGGATGTGTCCATTTACCTTTAGTTTTTTTTCCTGATTCCCCCCCCCCCCCCCACTAGGCCATGAAGAGATTTAATTTAGATTTGAACCTCCTATCTAGTGATCATGTTTTCATTAAAATATAGTTTTAGTTTCATGTTTCTCTTCAAGTGGAAATTGCTCTTTTATGTTTTTCTTCTTTTCTTGTTCCATTTAAATTTAGATTTAAAAATATATATTTTTATTTTTGAGAGGATAAATCTCCATTTTGTTGATAGATTTGTCCCTTCCCTCTGAGATTACTGTGACAGTATGTATTTCCACCTTGTTTCAGTTCAAATTTACACCGCTTTTACTTTATGGGACATAAAAAGAATAAAGAAAATGCCTTGATATTTTAGAGCAGGGTTCTTCAAACTTTTTTCCCCCCAAGACCCAGTGCCCTGATTCCACATACCTTTGCAACGCTATTTTTATGCTTGGTCTAAAAATTTCTGAAGTAATATACAAGATAGCTGCAATTTTTGGTAAAGTGACCAAAATGTGTGCATACTTTTATTCCTAGTTGTAGTCAAACTTTAAAGTGTTGTAAAAGGTAATAACATCCACACACTCTCATACAACACCCACACACCACACACACTCTGTTAACATACACACGACACGCACACTCTCATATAACACACACCTCGCACACTCTCATACAACACCCACACACCACGCACACTCGGTTAACATACACACGACACGCACACTCTCATACAACACACACACACACACACCACGCACACTCTCATATAACACACACACCACACACTCTCTAAAATAACACACACACACCACTCACACTCTCATATAACACACAAACACCACGCACACTCTCATATAACACACACCACACACAATCTCAAACACACACACACCACACACACTCTCTCATATAACACACACACACCACGCACAGTCTCATATAACACACACACACGACACACACACTATTTTATAACATACACACACCACGCACAGTCTCAAACACACACACGACGCGCACACTCTCATATAACACTCATGCACACTCTCGTACAACGCACAATCTCAAACACCATGCACACTCTTATACAACACACGCACACTCTCATATAAAACACGCACAATCTCAAACACACACACACCATGCACACTTTCATATAACACGCACCACGCACAATCTCAAACGCACACACACACCATGCACACTCTCATACAACACACACACCACATACAATCTCATACAACACACGCACACTCTCATACTACACACACGACTCGCTCACTCTCATATAACACACACACCTCGCTCACTCTCATATAACACACACACCTCGCACACTCTCATATAACACACACACCTCGCACACTCTCATATAACACACACACCTCGCACACTCTCATATAACACACACACCTCGCACACTCTCATATAACACACACTCCTCGCACACTCTCATATAACACACACACCTCGCACACTCTCATATAACACACACACCTCGCACACTCTCATATAACACACACACCTTGCACACTCTCATACAACACACACACCTCGCACACTCTCATACAACACACACACCTCGCACACTCTCATACAACACACACACCTCGCACACTCTCATACAACACACACACACCACACACACTCTCATACAACACAAACACACACACCACACACACTCTCATACAACACACACACCACACACACTCTCATACAACACACACACACCTCACAATCTCATACAACACACACACACCTCACAATCTCATACAACACACACACACCTCACAATCTCATACAACACACACACACCGCACAATCTCATACAACACACACACACACCACGCACAATCTCATACAACACACACGACAAGCAGGCTCTCCTATAACACACACTCTCATATAACACAAACAGGGCACGCACTCTCTCATATAACATACACACACCACACACACTCTCATGCAGCACACCCACTCTTATATAACACACACGCACACTCTCATACAACACCCACACGACATGCACACTCTCATATATCTCACACACACACACACACGCACACACCACGCACACTCTCATACAATACAAACACGACACGCACACTCTCATATATCTCACACACACACACCACGCACACTCTCATATAACACCCAAACACACTCTCATACAACACACACACACACACTCTCATATACCACATACGCACCACACACATGCGACACACACACACATACAACATGCATGGTCTCAAATAACACACACATACACAAACATAGGACATAGAACCTCAGCAAAGGGAACACTTAGTTAATGCCAGCTCCAGAGTGGCAATGCACTACTGAGTACTAGCTAAACACATATGGTAAGCCAATGACAAGAAACATATGTGTGTAGCCACCAATCACTAGCTAGTTCCCAGTAGTGCATTGCTGCTTCTAAGCCAATCTGCTTTTACTTTCCAACAAAGGATACAAAGAAAATTAAATAGATTTGATAATAGATGTGAAAAAAAAACTGTTTACACAGAGTTTGCCATGTATAACTTCCTAATGTCCTCTGTTATTATAGATTTTTAGTTTTTCTGTTTTGTCAATAAAAAAGTGCTATACATGGGTGTTGGTGAACAGAATAGTGGGATGTTATTTTAGAAAAACCGCAATTTAGTTGTTTTAAAATATTACATTATTTAAGCCACACATTTAATATAAACTAGCATACAGTGAAATGTATTACCCATCTATTTTTATTGTATGTGAACCTTCCGTAAAATGACACAATTTAAAGGGACAATTTGGTTCAGATAAAGCTATCCAGTAGCTAATTAGGAGCAAATACATAGTTTTGTAATTTAAAGGGACAGTCTAGTAAGAAATTAAACTTTAATGATTCAGATTGGGCATGCAATTTTACACAACTTTCCAATTTACTTTTATCATTGTATTTGCTTTTCTTTCTTGGTATTCTTTGTTGAAATCTAAACCTAGGTAGGCTCATAAGCTAATTTCTAAGCCCTTGAAGGGTGCCTCTTATTTCAGTGAATTTGGTCAGTTTTTCACAGCTAGACAGCGCTAGTTCATGTGTGCCATATAGATAACATTGTGCTCACTCCTGTAGATTTACCTAGGAGTCAGCACTGATTGGCTAAAATGCAAGTCTGTCAAAAGAACTGAGGTAAGGGGGCAGTCTGCAGATGCTTAGATACAAGGTAATTACAGAGGTAAAAACATAATTTATGTAAGAACTTAACTGATAAATTAATTTCTTTCATATTTGCAAGAGTCCATGAGCTAGTGACATATGGGATAGCAATACCCAAGATGTGGAACTCCACGCAAAAGTCACTAGAGAGGGAGGGATAAAAATAAAAACAGCCATTTTTCGCTGAAAAATTAATCCACAACCCAAAATATAAGTTTATTCTCATAATGGAAAGAAAAACTTAAAACATCAGCAGAAGAATCAAACTGAAACAGCTGCCTGAAGAACTTTTCTACCAAAAACTGAAGAAGCAAATACATCAAAACGGTAGAATTTAGTAAATGTATGCAAAGAAGACCAAGTTGCTGCTTTGCATATCTGATCAACTGAAGCTTCATTCTTAAAAGCCAATGAAGTGGAGACTGATCTAGTAGAATGAGCTGTAATTCTCTGAGGCGGGGCTTGACCCGACTCCAAATAAGCTTGAAGAATCAAAAGCTTTAACCACGAAGCCAAGGAAACAGCAGAAGCCTTCTGACGTTTCCTAGAACCAGAAAATATAACAAATAGACTAGAAGTCTTCCTGAAATATTTAGTAGCTTCAATATAATATTTCAAAGCTCTCACCACATCCAAAGAATGTAAGGATCTTTCCACATAATTCTTAGGATTAGGACACAAGGAAGGGACAACAATTTCTCTATTAATGTTGTTAGATCTCACAACCTTAGGTAGGAATTTAAATGAAGTCCGCAAAACCGCCTTATCCTGATGAAAAATCAGAAAAGGAGATTCACAAGAAAGAGCAGATAATTCAGAAACTCTTCTAGCAGAAGAGATGGCCAAAAGGAACAACACTTTCCAAGAAAGTAACAAGCCTGTAAAGCCTTCAAAACCAAATTAAGACTCCAAGGAGGAGAGATTGATTTAATGACAGGCTTGATACGAACCAAAGCCTGTACAAAACAGTGAATATCAGGAAGTTTAGCAATCTTTCTGTGAAATAAAACAGAAAGAGCAGAGATTTGTCCCTTCAAGGAACTTGCAGACAAACCCTTATCTAAATCATCCTGAAGGAACTGTAAAATTCTAGGAATTCTGAAAGAATGCAAAGAGAATTTATGAGAAGAACACCATGAAATATAAATTTTCCAAAAGCGATAATAAATCTTTCTAGAAACAGATTTACGAGCTTGTAACATAATATTAATCACTGAGTCAGAGAAACCTATATAACTAAGCACTAGGCGTTCAATTTCCATACCTTCAAATTTAATGATTTGAGATCCTGATGGAAAAACGGACCTTGAGATAGCAGGTCCAGCCTTAATAGAAGTGGCCAAGGTTGGCAACTGGACATCCGAACAAGATCCGCATACCAAAACCCGTGAGGCCATGCTGGAGCCACCAGCAACACAAACAATTGTTCCATGATGATTTTGGAGATCACTCTTGGAATAAGAACTAGAGGCAGGAAAATATAAGCAGGTTGATAACACCAAAGAAGTGTGAACGCATCCACTGCTTCCGCCTGATGATCCCGGGACCTGGACAGGTACCTGGGAAGTTTCTTGTTTAGATGAAAGGCCATCAGATCTATTTCTGGAAGACCCCACATCTGAACAATTTGAGAAAACACATCTGGATGGAGGGACCACTCCCCCTGATGTAAAGTCTCATGGCTGAGATAATCCGCTTCCCAATTGTCTATACCTGGGATATTAACCGCAGAAATTAGACAGGAGTTGGATTCCGCCCAAGCAAGTATCCGAGATACTCCTTTCATCGCTTGGGGACTGCGAGTCCCACCCTGATGATTGACATATGCCACAGTTGTGATATTGTCTGTCTGAAAACAAATGAACGGATCTCTCTTCAACAGAGGCCAAATCTGAAGAGCTCTGAGAATCGCACGGAGTTCCAAAATATTGATTGGTAATCTCGCCTCTTGAGATTTCCAAACCCCTTGTGCTGTCAGAGATCCCCAAACAGCTCCCCAACCTGAAAGACTTGCATCTGTTGTGATCACAGTCCATGTTGGCTGAACAAAAGAAGCCCCTTGATCTAACCACCAAGTCAGAGAGAGTCGAACATTGGGATTTAAGGATATTAATTATGATATCTTTGTATAATCCCTGCACCATTGGTTCAACATACAAAGCTGGAGAGGTCTCATGTGAAAACAAGCAAAGGGGATCGCGTCCGATGCTGCAGTCATAAGACCTAAAACTTCCATGCACATAGCTACTGAAGGGAATGACTGAGACTGAAGGTTCCGACAGGCTGCAACTAATTTTAAACGTCTCTTGTCTGTTAGAGACAGAGTCATGGACACTGAATCTATCTGGAAGCCTAAAAAGGTGACCCTTGTCTGAGGAATCGAGAAACTCTTTGGTACATTGATCCTCCAACCATGTTTTCTGCAGAACGTAAAGACTGAGCTAGTACCAAGATATCATCCAAATAAGGAAACACCGCAATACCCCGCTCTCTGGTTACAGAGAGTAGGGCACCAAGAACCTTTGAAAAGATTCTTGGAGCTATCGCTAGGCCAAAAGGAAGAGCAGCAAATTGGTAATGCTTGTCTAGAAAAGAGAATCTTAGAAACTGATAATGATCTGGATGAATCGGAATATGAAGGTATGCATCCTGCAAGTCTATTGTGGACATATAATGTCCTTGCTGAACAAAAGGCAGAATAGTCCTTATAGTCACCATTTTGAAAGTTGGTACTCTTGCATAACGTTTCAACATTTTCAGATCCAGAACTGGTCTGAATGAATTTTCCTTCTTTGGTACAATGAATAGATTTGAATAAAACCTCAGACCCTGTTCCTGAAACGGAACTGGCATGATTACCCCTGAAAACTCCAGGTCTGAAACACACTTCAGGAAAGCCTGAGCTTTTACTGGATTTGCTGGTATGCGTGAGAGAAAAAAATCGTCTCACAGGAGGTCTTACTCTGAATCCTATGATTTTGGACAGAATTTATCCAAACATCCTTGAAAAATCTTAATCCGCTCCCTACCAGCTGAGCTGAAATGAGGGCCGCACCTTCATGCGGACTTAAAGGCTGGCTTTGGTTTCTTAAATGGCTTGGATTTATTCCAATTTGAGGAAGGTTTCCAATTGGAAACAGATTCCTTGGGGGGAAGGATTAGGTTTTTGTTCCTTATTTTGTCGAAAGGAACGAATATGGTTAGAAGCTTTAGATTTACCCTTAGGTCTTTTATCCTGAGGCAAAAAAACTCCCTTCCCCCCCCAGTGACAGTTGAAATAATCGAATCCCACTGAGAACCAAATAACTTATTACCTTGGAAAGAAAGAGATAGCAATCTGGACTTAGAAGTCATGTCAGCATTCCATGATTTAAGCCACAAAGCTCTTCTAGCTAAAATAGCTAAAGACATAGATCTAACATCAATTTTGATGATATCAAAAATGGCATCACAAATAAAATGATTAGCATGTTGCAGTAAGCGAACAATGCTAGACAAATCAGAATCCAATTCTTGTTGCGCTAAATTTTCCAACCAAAAAGTTGATGCAGCCGCAACATCAGCCAAAGAAATTGCAGGCCTGAGAAGATGACCTGAATATAAATAGGCTTTCCTTAGCTAAGATTCAAGTTTCCTATCTAAAGGATCTTTAAAAGAAGTACTATCTTCCATAGGAATTGTGGTACGTTTAGCAAGAGTTGAGATAGCCCCATCAACTTTGGGGATCTTTTCCCAAAACTCTATTGTAATTGCTGGTAATGGATACAATTTTTTAAACCTTGAAGAAGGAATAAAAGAAGTACCAGGCCTATTCCATTCCTTAGAAATCATATCAGAAATAGCATCATGAACTGGAAAAACCTCTGGAGTAACCACAGGAAGTTTAAAAACAGAATTTAAACGTTTAATAGTTTTAATATCAAGAGGACTAGTCTCCTCAATATCCAATGTAATCAACACTTCTTTTAAAAAGGGCAAGAGGCATAAACGAATGGGGATTTAAATAATGAAATTATTTGACGCACAATGTAAAAGAATTTTTTTTGGCGCTAACAACATCCGGAAATGACACCCTCGCGTCACTAACGACGCAACCTTGTGCAAGGAAATGACGAATTTGTGTCATTAGACGTACCTTTGCGCCAAAAAATTCCTGCGCCAAAAATACGCCATAAACTTTGGAATTTCGTGCACCCACGGGCCTAATTTTGCCCGCAAATTTTGAAAGATAAAAACAGTCAATTTGTAGAAAAGACTAAACCCCAGGTAAGAAAAATATTTTCTAAATAAGTTTTTCCCCAAATATGAAACTGACAGTCTGCAAAAGGAAATACATGAACCTGACTCATGGCAAATATAAGTTCAATACATATATTTAGAACTTTATATTAATGCTTAAAATGCCAAAACCATAGCTGAGGTGTCTTAAATATTAAAAACATACTTACCAAAAGACACCCATCCACATATAGCAGATAGCCAAACCAGTACTGAAACAGGTAGGTAGGAGATGAATCTCTATGACCGATAACAGAGAACCTATGAAATAGATCTCCGTGAGGAAAACCATTGCATTCAATAGGTGCTACTCCCTTCACATCCCTCTGACATTCACTGTACTCTGAGAGGAACCGGGCTTCAAAATGCTGAGAAGTTCATATCAACGTAGAAATCTTAACACAAACTTACTTCACCACCTCCATAGGAGGCAAAGTTTGTGGTCAGGGGTGTATTTATAGGCAATTTTGAGGTTTGGGAAACTTTGCCCCTCCTGGTAGGATTGTATATCCCATACGTCACTAACTCATGGACTCTTGCCAATTACATGAAAGAAAGTATATTAATGGTAATGGGTAATAAAGGGATTAGCTATCTTTTTAAACAATACAAATTCTGGAGTTGACGGTCCCTTTTAATGTTAGAAACACAGAGGGCAATAAAAAACATAATTTATGTAAGAACTTACCTGATAAATTAATTTCTTTCATATTAGCAAGAGTCCATGAGCTAGTTACGTATGGGATATACGTTCCTACCAGGAGGGGCAAAGATTCCCAAACCTTAAAATGCCTATAAATACACCCCTCACCACACCCACAATTCAGTTTAACGAATAGCCAAGAAGTGGGGTGATAAAAAAGGAGCGAAAGCATAAAAAAATAAGGAATTGGAATAATTGTGCTTTATACAAAAAAATCATAACCACCACAAAAAAAGGGTGGGTCTCATGATAATATGAAAGAAATGAATTTATCAGGTAAGTTCTTAAATAAATTATGTTTTCTTTCATGTAATTAGCAAGAGTCCATGAGCTAGTGATGTATGGGATAGCAGATACCCAAGATGTGGAACTTCCACGCAATAGTCACTAGAGAGGGAGGGATAAAATAAAGACAGCCAATTCCGCTGAAAAAAATAATCCACAACCCAAATCAAAAGTTTTAATCTTTATAATGAAAAAGACTGAAATTATAAGCAGACGAATCAAACAGAAACAGCTGCCTGAAGTACTTTTCTACCAAAAACTGCTTCAGAAGAAGAAAACACATCAAAATGGTAGAATTTAGTAAAAGTATGCAAAGAAGACTTAGTCGCTGCTTTGCAAATCTGATCAACAGAAGCTTCATTCCTAAAAGCCCAGGAAGTAGAAACTGACCTAGTAGAATGAGCCGTAATCCTTTGAGGCGGGGACCTACCCGACTCCACATAAGCATGATAAATCAAAGACTTTAACCAAGTCGCCAAAGAAATGGCAGAAGCCTTCTGACCTTTCCAGGGACCAGAAAAAACAACAAATAGACTAGAAGTCTTTCTAAAATCTTTAGTAGCTTCAACATAATATTTCAAAGCTCTAACTACATCCAAAGAATGTAACAATCTCTCCTTAGAATTCTTAGGATTAGGACATAATGAAGGGACAACAATTTCTCTACTAATGTTGTTAGAATTCACAACCTTAGGTAAAAATTGAAATGAAGTCCGCAACACCGCCTTATCCTGATGAAAAATCAGAAAAGGAGATTCACAAGAAAGAGCAGATAACTCAGAAACTCTTCTAGCAGAAGAGATAGCCAAAAGGAACATTACTTTCCAAGAAAGTAATTTAATGTCCAGAGAATGCATAGTCTCAAATGGAGGAGCCTGTAAAGCTGTCAAAACCAAATTAAGACTCCAAGGAGGAGAGATTGGCTTAATAACAGGTTTGATACGGACCAAAGCCTGTACAAAACAATGAATATCAGGAAGATTAGCAATCTTTCTGTGAAAAAAGAACAGAAAGAGCAGATATTTGTCCTTTCAAAGAACTTGCAGACAAACCCTTATCCAAACCATCCTGAAGAAATTGTAAAATTCTAGGAATTCTGAAAGAATGCCAGGAGAATTTATGAGAAGAACACCAAGAGATGTAAGTCTTCCAAACTCGATAATAAATCTTTCTAGAGACAGATTTTCGAGCCTGTAACATAGTATTAATCACTGAGTCAGAGAAACCTCTATGACTAAGAATCTCCATACCTTCAAATTTAATGATTTGAGATCCTGATGGAAAAAAGAGCCTTGAGATAGGTCTGGCCTTAACGGAAGTGTCCAAGTTTGGCAACTGGCCATCCGAATGAGATCCGCAAACCAAAACCCGTGAAGCCATGCTGGAGCCACCAGCAGTACAAATGAGCGCTCCATTAGAATTTTGGAAATTACTTTCGGAAGAAGAACTAGAGGCGGAAAGATATAAGCAGGATGATAATTCCAAGGAATTGACAACGCATCCACTGCTTCCGCCTGAGGATCCCGGGATCTGGACAGATACCTGGGAAGTTTCTTGTTCAGATGAGAGGCCATCAGATCTATTTCTGGAAGTCCCCAGATTTTAACAAACTGAAGAAAAACCTCTGGGTGAAGAGACCATTCGCCCGGATGTAACGTCTGGCGACTGAGATAATCCGCTTCCCAATTGTCTACACCTGGGATGTGAACCGCAGAAATTAGACAGGAGCTGGATTCCGCCCGAACAAGTATCTGAGACACTTCTTTCATAGCTTGAGGACTGTGAGTCCCCCCTTGATGATTGACATATGCCACGGTCGTGACATTGTCTGTCTGAAAACAAATAAACGATTCTCTCTTCAGAAGAGGCCAGAACTGAAGAGCTCTGAAAATCGCACAGAGTTCCAAAATGTTGATTGGTAATCTCGCCTCCTGAGATTTCCAAACCCCTTGCGCTGTCAGAGATCCCCAAACAGCTCCCCAACCTGATAGACTCGCATCTGTTGAGATCACAGTCCAGGTTGGGCGAACGAAAGAGGCCCCTTGAATTAAACTATGGTGATCCATCCACCAAGTTAGAGATGATCGAACATTGTGATTTAAGCATATTATTTGTGATATCCTTGTATAATCACTGCACCACTGGTTCAGCATACAAAGCTGGAGTGGTCTCGTGTGAAAACGAGCAAAAGGGATCGCTTCCGAAGCAGCAGTCATGAGACCTAAAATCTCCATGCATAATGCTACCGAAGGGAACAATTGAGACTGAAGGTTTCGACAGGCTGAAACCAATTTCAGACGTCTCTTTTCTGTCAGAGACAGTCATGGACACTGAATCTATTTGGAAACCTAAAAAGGTTACTCTTGTCTGAGAAATCAAAGAACTTTTTGGTAAATTGATCCTCCAACCATGTCTGATTACAGAGAGAAGGGCACCGAGAACCTTCGAAAAGATCCTTGGCGCAGTTGCTAGACCAAATGGAAGAGCAATAAACTGGTAATGCTTGTCTAGAAAAGAGAATCTCAGGAATTTAAAATGATCTGGATGAATTGGAATATGCAGGTATGCATCCTGTAAGTCTATTGTAGACATATAATGCCCTTGCTGAACAAAAGGCAGAGTAGTTCTTATAGTCACCATTTTGAATGTTGGTATCCTTACATAACGATTCAATATTTTTAGATCCAGAACTGGTCTGAAAGAATTCTCTTTCTTTGGCACAATGAATAGATTTGAATAAAACCCCAGACCCCGTTCCAGAACTGGAACTGGCATAATTACCCCAGCTAACTCTAGGTCTGAAACACATTTCAGAAACGCCTGAGCCTTCGCTGGATTTACTGGAATGCGTGAGAGAAAAAATCTTCTCACAGGTGGTCTTACCTTGAAACCTATTCTGTACCCTTGTGAAACAATGTTCTGAATCCAAAGATTGTGAATCGAATTGATCCAAACATCTTTGAAAAATCTTAACCTGCCCCCTAACAGCTGCGCTGGAATGAGGGCCGCACCTTCATGCGGATTTAGGAGCAGGTTTTGACTTTCTGGAAGGCTTGGATTTATTCCAGACTGGATTAGGTTTCCAACTGGAAACTGTTCCTTTAGGAGAAGGGTCGGGCTTCTGCTCTTTATTTTGACGAAAGGAACGAAAACGATTAGCAGCCCTATAATTACCTTTAGATTTTTTGCCCTGAGACAAAAAGGCTCCCTTTCCTCCAGTAACAGTTGAAATTATAGAATCCAACTGTGAACCAAACAACTTATTACCTTGGAAAGAGAGAGAAAGCAAAGTTGACTTAGAAGTCATATCTACATTCCAAGATTTAAGCCACAAAGCTCGTCTAGCTAAAATAGCTAAAGACATATACCGTACATCAACTCTAATGATATCAAAAATGGCATCACAGACAAAGTTATTAGCATGTTGAAGAAGTTTAACAATGCTTATATGCATTATGATCTGTCACTTGTTGCGCTAAAGCCTCCAACCAAAAAGTTGAAGCTGCTGCAACATCAGCCAAAGATATAGCAGGTCTAAGTAAATTACCTGAACATAAATAAGCTTTTCTTAAAAAAGATTCAATTTTCCTATCTAAAGGATCTTTAAACGAAGTGCTATCTGCCGTCGGAATAGCAGTACGTTTAGCAAGAGTAGAGATAGCCCCATCAATTTTAGGGATTTTTTCCCAAAACTCCAATCTATCAGATGGCACAGGGTACAATTTCTTAAACCTTGGAGAAGGAGTAAATGAAGTACCCAAACTATCCCATTCCCTAGCAATCACATCTGAGATAGCATCAGGAACTGGAAAAACTTCCGGAATTAACACATGAGGCTTAAAAACCGAATTTAAACGTTTAGCAGTTTTAGTATCAGGAGGACTGGATTCCTCCATATCTAATGCAATCAAAACTTCTTTTAGTAATGGACGAATAAACTCCATTTTAAATAAATATGAGGATTTATCAGAATCAATATCTGTAGTAGAATCTTCTGAACCAGAAAAAACCTCATCAGAATCAGATAAGTCAGAATGATGACGGTCACCTAAAAATTCATCTGAAATGTGAGAAGTTTTGAAAGACCTTTTACGATTACTGGAAGGAGGAATAACAGACAGAGCCTTCTTAATAGAATTAGAAACAAATTCTTTTACATTAACAGGAACATCCTGAACATTAGATGTTGAACGAACAACAGGTAAAGGATTATTACTAATGGAGACACAATCTGCATTGGAAAGTTTGTCATGGCAACTAACACAAACTACAGCTGGAGAAACGACCACAAGTTTACAACATATGCACTTAACTTTGGTAGAACCAGCATCACGCAGCGTCTTTTCATTAGTGGATTCTGATCCAGGGTCGGGATGAGACATCTTGCAATATGTAATAGAAAAAACAACATATAAAGCAAAATTATCAAATTCCTTAAATGACAGTTTCAGGAATGGGAAAGAATGCAAAATGATAAGCTTCTAGCAACCAGAAGCAATGAAGAGAAATGTTTAAATAATGTGAGTAAAAAAGAAGCCCACATTTTTTTGGCGCAAAAAAATGTCTGAATACGCATGCGTAACAGAATACAACTTCCGGTGTAAATTACCGCGCCGGAAGTGACAATTTTTAGCGCCAAAAAATGGCCAAATGAAAATTTTTCAAGGTAAGAAAAAATAATTAAATGCATTATCCCAATAATGAAACTGACAGTCTGAAAATAAGGAATACTGATTATGCTGAATCAAGGCAAATATAAGTTTATAGACATATATTTAGAACTTTACATATAAAGTGCCCAACCATAGCTTAGAGTGTCACAAAAAATAAGACTTACTTACCCCAGGACACTCATCTACATATAGCAGATAGCCAAACCAGTACTGAAACGAGAATCAGTAGAGGTAATGGTATATAAGAGTATATCGTCGATCTGAAAAGGGAGGTAGGAGAAGAAATCTCTATGACCGATAACAGAGAGCCTATGAAATAGATCCCCTAGAGGTAGACCATTGTTCTCAAATAGGCAATACTCTCTTCACATCCCTCTGACATTCGCTGCACTCTGAGAGGAAAACCGGGCTTCAACCTTTTGCGAAGCGCATATCAACGTAGAATCTAAGCACAAACTTACTTCACCACCTCCACGGGAGGCAAAGTTTGTAAAACTGAATTGTGGGTGTGGTGAGGGGTGTATTTATAGGCATTTTAAGGTTTGGGAAACTTTGCCCCTCCTGGTAGGAATGTATATCCCATACGTCACTAGCTCCTGGACTCTTGCTAATTACATGAAAGAAAGTATTAGAAGCAGACATAATTTCTGTGACATAAAAATAAAGATAGCTCTTTAAAACTTACTTTTGGCTTTGTGGACTGGAATGTCTCTTTAATGGCACTTAGTAAAGAAACTCAAGTATGTTGTATGGTAAGCAGTATTGTAGGTTTGGCATTATGACTACCAAGTAAGTATTTTAAAAAATATCTTGGTCTGCTAAAATCTCAACTAAATTTTGCGAGTATACTGTGAGACCTGCACCTCTATTCTTCACATAGCATTCACTTCATGTACACCCTTTTCTTCCATAAGGCAGGGAGAGTCCACAACTTAATTCCTTACTGTTGGGAAATACAACACCTGTCCACCAGGAGGAGGCAAAGACACCCCATCCAAAGGCGTAAATATCCCTCCCACTTCCCCTATCCCACTCATTCTTTGCCTTTCGTCACGTTAGGAGGTGGCAGAGAAGTGTCAGAAGATTTGGATAGTCCTGTTATAGGTATGCTCCCTTCAACAAGGACTGGAGTTTTAAGTAATTATGTCAACCTCTCAGTGAGAGTATTAATGAAAGTCTGAGATGCAGGGAAAGTTTTTCTGCAAACCCATCCAGATTGTCACCTCCTGAGCAATCAGCGTTGACGAGTTTCACTGCTTGTTGTTACACACTCAAGTTCATGTCAGAGCATCCCTGCAAGACTGTTACACTTAAGAGGCTGTGCCTGTTCCACAGCATGGATCCTGGAGAGTAAGACCATTTTTATATATACACTTTTACTATACAGGGCCACAGTGTGGCTCCTTTATGCCTCAATAGGATCAAGGGTTTATATAGCCTTCAGGGAGATTATTTGAACAGCAAGGGGTTATTTATAACTGCTTTAATGTGAGAGTTTTTTGGGATCATAGACTGTGCTTCTGGCTTGGAACAAACACGTTTCACTTTTGTTTTTGAGTGTTGCACAGCTCATAATAGCTTAGCACCTTTTTCATAACAGGGGAAGTTCTTTCCTACACACCACGTGACCGGATGCGGTCTTTTCATTTCTCTTGTTAAGTGTAGTCAGTCCACGGGTCATCCATTACTTATGGAATATATCTCTTCCTAGCAGGAAGCTGCAAGAGGATCACCCAAGCAGAGCTGCTATATAGCTCCTCCCCTCACATGTCATATTCAGTCATTCTCTTGCAGCCTAACTAAAGATAGGTCGCTGTGAGAGGTCTGTGGTGTTTTTTAACTTAGTTTATTTCTTCAATCAAAAGTTTGTTATTTTAAATGGCACCGGAGTGTGCTGTTTGTTCTCAGGCAGCATTAGAGGAAGAATCTGCCTGCGTTTTCTATGATCTTAGCAGACGTAACTAAGATCCACTGGCTGTTCTCATCTGAGGAGTGAGGTAACTTCAGAAAAGGGGAATAGCATGCAGGGCCCCCCTGCAAATGAGGTATGTGCAGTAAATTATTTTTCTGAGGAATGGAATTGACTGAGAAAATTCTGCTGATACCAATGTAACGTAAGTTCAGCCTTAAATGCAGTGATAGCGACTGGTATTAGGCTGATGAGTGTGTGTTCACTGAATGTATTTTTCTAAGGAATGGAATTGACTCTGAAAATACTGTTAATACTGAAATAATGTATGAGCCTTAACTGCAGTAAAAGCGACTGGTAGCAGGCTTATTAATAACACTTCATAACTTTTCAAATGTATGTTTAAAACGTTTACTGGCATGTTAATCGTTTTTTGTGAGGTACTTGGTGATAAAACTTATTGGGGCATGATTTTTACCACATGGCCATCTTTGTTTTCTGCATAGAAACAGTTATCTGAGCTTCCCCACTGTTGTAATATGAGTGGGAGGAGCCTATTGTAGCGCTTTTTTGCGCAGTAAAAATTCAGTCACAATCTGTCTACTTCATCCTCCATGATCCAGATCGTCTCTAGAGATCTCAGGGGTCTTCAAAATTCATTTTGAGGGAGGTAATCAGTCACAGCAGACCTGTGACAGTGTGTTTTGACTGTGATAAAAACGTTAATTATTAAATTGTTATCCGTTTTTGGGTATTAAGGGGTTAATCATCCATTTGCTGGTGGGTGCAATCCTTTGCTAACTTAATACATTTACTGTGAAAAATTGGTTGCTATAACTATTTTGGTTTATTGTTATTTCAACTGTGACAGCTTTTTGTGCTTCTTAAAGGCACAGTAGCGTTTTTTATATTGCTTGTAAATTTATTTAGAAAAGTATTTCCAAGCTTGCTAGTCTCATTGCTAGTCTGTTTAAACATGTCTGACACAGATGAATCTCTTTGTTCACTATGTTTAAAGGCCAATGTGGAGCCCAATAGAAATTTGTGTACTAACTGCATTGATGTTACTTTAATTAAAAGTCAATCTTTACATGTAAAGAAATTATCACCAGACAACGAGGGGGAAGTTATGCCGACTAACTCTCCTCACGTGTCAGTACCTTCGCCTTCCGCTCAGGAGGTGCGTGATTTTGTGGCGCCAAGTACATCAGGGAGGCCCTTACAAATCACTTTGCAAGACATGGCTAATGTTATGACAGAAGTATTATCTAAATTGCCAGAAATAAGAGGCAAGCGCGATAGCTCTGGGTTAAGGACAGAGCGCGCGGATGAGGTGAGAGCCATGTCAGATACTGCGTCACAGTTTGCAGAACATGAAGACGGAGAGCTTCATTCTGTGGGTGAGGGATCTGATCCAGGGAGACTGGATTCAGAGATTTCTAATTTTAAATTTAAGCTTGAGAACCTCCGCATATTGCTAGGGGAGGTATTAGCGGCTCTGAATGATTGTAACACGGTTGCAATTCCAGAAAAATTATGTAGGTTGGATAGATACTATGCGGTACCGGTGTGTACTGACGTGTTTCCTATACCTAAAAGGCTTACAGAGATTATTAACAAGGAGTTGGATAGACCTGGTGTGCCTTTTTCCCCTCCTCCCATATTTAGGAAAATGTTTCCTATAGACGCCACCACACGAGACTTATGGCAGACGGTCCCTAAGGTGGAGGGAGCAGTTTCTACTTTAGCTAAGCGTACCACTATCCCGGTAGAGGATAGTGGTGCCTTTTCAGATCCAATGGATAAGAAATTAGAGGGTTACCTTAAGAAAATGTTTGTTCAACAAGGTTTTATCTTACAGCCCCTTGCATGCATTGCGCCTGTCACTGCTGCAGCGGCATTCTGGTTTGAGTCTCTGGAAGAGGCCATTCGCACAGCTCCATTGGATGAAATTATGAACAAGCTTAAAGCACTTAAGCTAGCTAACGCATTTGTTTCTGATGCCGTCGTACATTTAACCAAACTTACGGCTAAGAACTCCGGATTCGCCATCCAAGCGAGCAGAGCGCTATGGCTTAAATCCTGGTCAGCTGACGTGACTTCTAAATCTAAATTGCTTAATATTCCTTTCAAAGGGCAGACCTTATTCGGGCCCGGCTTGAAAGAAATTATAGCTGACATTACGGGAGGTAAGGGCCATGCTCTACCTCAGGACAGGGCCAAATCAAAGGCCAAACAGTCTAATTTTCGTGCCTTTCGTAACTTCAAGGCAGGAGCAGCATCAACTTCCTCCGCTCCAAAACAGGAAGGAGCTGTTGCTCGTTACAGGCAGGGCTGGAAAGTTAACCAGTCCTGGAACAAGGGCAAGCAGGCCAAGAAACCTGCTGCTGCCCCTAAGACAGCATGAAGAGAGGACCCCCTATCCGGAAACGGATCTAGTGGGGGGCAGACTTTCTCTCTTCGCCCAGGCTTGGGCAAGAGATGTCCAGGATCCCTGGGCGTTGGAGATCATATCTCAGGGATATCTCCTGGACTTCAAAACTTCTCCTCCACGAGGGAGATTTCATCTTTCAAGGTTATCAGCAAACCAAATAAAGAAAGAGGCGTTTCTACGCTGTGTACAAGACCTCTTACTAATGGGGGTGATACACCCAGTTCCGCGGACGGAACACGGGCAAGGATTCTATTCAGATCTATTTGTGGTTCCCAAGAAAGAGGGAACCTTCAGACCAATCTTGGACTTAAAAATCCTAAACAAATTCCTAAGAGTTCCATCATTCAAAATGGAAACTATTCGAACCATCCTTCCCATGATCCAAGAGGGTCAGTACATGACCACAGTGGACTTAAAGGATGCCTACCTTCACATACCGATTCACAAGGATCATTATCGGTACCTAAGATTTGCTTTCCTAGACAGGCATTACCAGTTTGTAGCTCTTCCCTTCGGATTAGCTACGGCTCCAAGAATCTTTACAAAAGTTCTGGGCTCACTTCTGGCGGTACTAAGACCGCGAGGCATAGCGGTGACTCCGTACCTAGACGACATTCTGATACAAGCGTCAAGTTTTCAAACTGCCAAGTCTCATACAGAGATAGTTCTGGCATTTCTGAGGTCGCATGGGTGGAAGGTGAACGTGGAAAAGAGTTCTCTATTACCACTTACAAGGGTTCCCTTTCTAGGGACTCTTATAGATTCTGTAGAGATGAAGATTTACCTGACAGAGGCCAGGTTATCAAAACTTCTAAATGCTTGCCGTGTCCTTCATTCCATTCCACACCCGTCAGTAGCTCAGTGCATGGAAGTAATCGGCTTAATGGTAGCGGCAATGGACATAGTACCATTTGCGCGCCTGCATCTCAGACCGCTGCAATTGTGCATGCTAAGTCAGTGGAACGGGGATTACTCAGATTTGTCCCCCCCCTACTAAATCTGGATCAAGAGACCAGAGATTCTCTTCTATGGTGGCTTTCTCGGCCACATCTGTCCAAGGGGATGACCTTTCGCAGGCCAGATTGGACGATTGTAACAACAGACGCCAGCCTTCTAGGCTGGGGCGCAGTCTGGAACTCCCTGAAGGCTCAGGGATTATGGACTCAGGAGGAGAAACTCCTCCCAATAAATATTCTGGAATTAAGAGCAATATTCAATGCTCTCCTAGCTTGGCCTCAGTTAGGAACTCTGAGGTTCATCAGATTTCAGTCGGACAACATCACGACTGTGGCTTACATCAACCATCAAGGGGGAACCAGAAGTTCCCTAGCGATGTTGGAAGTCTCAAAGATAATTCGCTGGGCAGAGTCTCACTCTTGCCACCTGTCAGCGATTTACATCCCAGGCGTGGAGAACTGGGAGGCGGATTTTCTAAGTCGCCAGACTTTTCATCCGGGGGAGTGGGAACTTCATCCGGAGGTCTTTGCTCAACTGATTCATCGTTGGGGCAAACCAGATCTGGATCTCATGGCGTCTCACCAGAACGCCAAGCTTCCTTGTTATGGATCCAGGTCCAGGGACCCGGGAGCGGTGCTGATAGATGCTCTGACAGCCCCTTGGGTCTTCAACATGGCTTATGTGTTTCCACCATTTCCGATGCTTCCTCGTTTGATTGCCAAGATCAAACAGGAGAGAGCTTTGGTGATTCTGATAGCGCCTGCGTGGCCACGCAGGACCTGGTATGCAGACCTAGTGGACATGTCGTCCTGTCCACCGTGGTCTCTGCCTCTGAGACAGGACCTTCTAATTCAGGGTCCTTTCAACCATCCAAATCTAATTTCTCTGAGGCTGACTGCATGGAGATTGAACGCTTGATTCTATCAAAGCGTGGCTTCTCGGAGTCGGTTATTGATACCTTAATACAGGCTAGGAAGCCTGTTACCAGAAAAATTTACCATAAGATATGGCGTAAATATTTATATTGGTGCGAATCCAAGTGTTACTCATGGAGTAAGGTTAGGATTCCTAGGATATTGTCCTTTCTACAAGAGGGTTTAGAAAAGGGCTTATCTGCTAGTTCGTTAAAGGGACAGATTTCTGCTCTGTCTATTCTTCTACACAAACGTCTGGCTGAAGTTCCAGACGTTCAGGCTTTTTGTCAGGCTTTAGCTAGGATTAAGCCTGTGTTTAAGACTGTTGCTCCGCCGTGGAGCTTAAACTTAGTTCTTAACGCTCTTCAAGGCGTTCCATTTGAACCCCTTCATTCCATTGATATCAAGCTGTTATCCTGGAAGGTTCTGTTTTTGATGGCTATTTCCTCGGCTTGAAGAGTCTCTGAATTATCTGCCTTACATTGTGATTCTCCTTATCTGATTTTTCATTCAGACAAGGTAGTTCTGCGTACTAAACCTGGGTTTTTACCTAAGGTAGTTACTAACAGGAATATCAATCAAGAGATTGTTGTTCCATCACTGTGTCCTAACCCTTCTTCAAAGAAGGAACGACTTTTGCATAATCTGGACGTAGTCCGTGCCCTGAAGTTCTATTTGCAGGCAACTAAAGATTTTCGTCAAACTTCTTCCCTATTTGTCGTTTACTCTGGACAGAGAAGAGGTCAAAAGGCTTCGGCTACCTCTCTCTCTTTTTGGCTTCGTAGCATAATACGTTTAGCCTATGAGACTGCTGGACAGCAGCCTCCTGAAAGGATTACAGCTCATTCTACTAGAGCTGTGGCTTCCACCTGGGCCTTTAAAAAATGAGGCCTCTGTTGAACAGATTTGCAAGGCTGCAACTTGGTCTTCACTTCACACTTTTTCAAAATTTTACAAATTTGACACTTTTGCTTCTTCGGAGGCTATTTTTGGGAGAAAGGTACTTCAGGCAGTGGTTCCTTCTGTTTACTGTTCCTGCCTTGTCCCTCCCTTCATCCGTGTACTTTAGCTTTGGTATTGGTATTTCATAAGTAATGGATGACCCGTGGACTGACTACACTTAACAAGAGAAAACATAATTTATGCTTACCTGATAAATTTATTTCTCTTGTAGTGTAGTCAGTCCACGGCCCGCCCTGTCTTTAAGGCAGATCTAAATTTTAATTAAACTCCAGTCACCACTGCACCCTATGGTTTCTCCTTTCTCGTCTGCTTTGGTCGAATGACTGAATATGACATGTGAGGGGAGGAGCTATATAGCAGCTCTGCTTGGGTGATCCTCTTGCAGCTTCCTGTTAGAAAGAGATATATTCCATAAGTAATGGATGACCCGTGGACTGACTACACTACAAGAGAAATAAATTTATCAGGTAAGCATAAATTATGTTTTTTCTACGATCCTGCTGCGGGCATCACTCCTAAGGAGAGCGTTTTCACCGTTAGCTGTCTGGGTTTAGGAGGTGGTGAGTGCCCAAGCCACTGGGATTATAAAGGTGCAGTTTTTTTTATGTTTATTTTTTTAAAATAAAAGTGTTATTTTTTGTCTGGCCTTCTGTAAATATATATTAGCTATGGGGGACTCTGATACTACATTAGAAGGTTCCGCTCCTTCTGTACTGATTAATAATAATAATTCCTGTTTATATTGTGAGGAGACGTGGTTTGCCCGCCTACTCAATTTTGTTCCATTTGCCTAAGCACTGTTCTAAAGCTTAGCTTATGAAACAGCGGGACATAAGCCTCCTCAGAGGATTAAGGCTCATTCTACTAGAGCAGTGGCTTCCTCTTGGGCCTTCAAAAATGAGGCATCTATGGAGCAGATTTGTAAGGCGGCTACCTGGTCCTCCTTACATACTTTTTCAAAATTTTACAAGTTTGATGTTTTTGCTTAGGCTGAAGCAGCTTTTGGGAGAAACGTTTTGAAGGCTGTGGTGCCCTCAGAATAGGGTCCGCCTCTTTTTTGTTCCCTCCCGTTACTCATTCAGTGTCCTCTGGAGCTTGGGTATAGTTTTCCCAACAGTAAGGAATGAAGTTGTGGACTCTCCCTGCCTTATGGAAGAAAAACATAATTTATGCTTACCAGATGAATTCTTTTCCTTCCTGGCAGGGAGAGTCCACGACCCCGCCCGTAATTTATTTTTGTTTGGCTTCTCCTATTTTATATTATTTCTTCTGGCACCTTTATACCCTGATGTTTCTCCTACTTTTCCTTGTTCCCTCGGCAGAATGACTGGGGAATAGGGGAAGTGGGAGGTATATTTAAGCCTTTGGTGGCCAGGTGTTTTATTT
Source organism: Bombina bombina (assembly GCF_027579735.1). Classification (NCBI taxonomy): domain Eukaryota; kingdom Metazoa; phylum Chordata; class Amphibia; order Anura; family Bombinatoridae; genus Bombina; species Bombina bombina. Next base: position 79,627,113 of record NC_069510.1, on the reverse strand, counting down.
CCCAACAGTAAGGAATGAAGTTGTGGACTCTCCCTGCCAGGAAGGAAAGGAATTTATCTGGTAAGCATAAATTATGTTTTTGTCACTCACAACCCTACACTTTTTTCAGTGCTCTGTTCACTGCTACTCTTGCATCCTGTAAGGCTCCTCTGTGATAGAGTCAGTGAGCTGAAAGAGACTGAACCCTCAGTGACACTTGCCTGTAGCACAAGCAAGGAAGTTTTTCCAGCCTATGCTCATTCTCAGTTGAGTGCATATTTCTCTCTTTTTTATTTTTCACTTTTTTGGGGGGAACATTACTGAAGTCTCATTAAGAGTAATTAGGGGAAAACTCCTTGCTCGCATGTCCTAGAGATATGCAACTACACCTCACTGATGAGACCCAAAGAGTCCAAAATGTATGTCAGTGGCTTGTTGTTTTCTTTAATCCAGAAGAGAATTACCTGGCATTTTGGGACTGGTCTGTCTTTTTGTCAGTATCAGACTGATGTACTGTTAACTAAAGGATATTTGTCCTTAGCGAAAGACATATCGATATAAAAGAGACTGCATCCTGTGTGGCACTGGACTGTCAAACAATCAAGGAAGATTTTCCAGTTTATGTTTACTCTCTATTTTATGTCTCTCTCTCTCCCTTTTTTTGTATCCTTAAAGACCCAGTTCACAATATCATGTGAATGCCCAAACATTTCTTATTACATGATCTCTGTACTCACTTAGATTTAAGCACATTTGCCGAGCTCTCAGCTGAATTTTACCATGTGAGTAAATAGTAAGCTTGCTTTCTACTTTGTAACTATTCAACATAGTTTTCACATAGGGATCTCACAGTCAACTTCAAATTCATATTTCTCTCCAGCCAACACACATCACTGTTAATATGTCATATTTTAATAAATGTAGTTTATCTATGCGAGTATCTTTTTAAACTTAAAGGGACACTAAACCCAATTTTTTTATTTAATGATTCAGATAGAGCATGCAATTTTAAGCAACTTTCTAATTTTCTCCTATTATCAATTTTTCTTCGTTCTCTTGCTATCTTTATTTAAAAAGCAGGAATGTAAAGCTTAAGAGCTGACCCATTTTTGGTTGAGAGCCTGGGTTATGCTTGCTTATTGGTGGCTACATTTAGCAAACCAATAAGCAAGCACTATCCAGGGTGCTTAACCTAAAATGGGCTGGCTCCTAAGCTTTAAATTCCTGCTTTTTAAATAAAGATAGCAAGAGAACAAAGAGAACTTGATAGTAGGAGTAAATTAGAAAGTTGCTTAAAATTGCATTTTCTATCTCAATCATGAAAGAAAAAAAATTGTGTTTAGTGTCCCTTTAATTAATACATGCCGTAGCAGTGTGGGTCATTTTCTTAATTGCTAAAGGAATTTTTTTTTATCTTTTTCAGTTTGCAGAGTAATTTGAGAGATTTTCTTTGATCAGAAATGGCAAATGCCTTACTGGGGTTGTGTTCTGTTTGTCCTTCATGCTTCGGAGAATTTGCAGGGAATAGATTAGGTATCAGTCATTTTACAATTATACAACCGGAATAAAAGCAAAACAGATCTGTTGGCACTTTTAATGTTCATCTCTTTACCTGTAATGTTGGACAGTGGTGGAAATTATTTGTACTGTACCATTATTACTTTTTTTTTTAAATCTTTTTTGAGAATATTGATTTCTATATTATAAGTCATTGGTTTAGTTTTACATTGTTTAGATAGTTTTCTTTACTGTGCATAATATAATAATATATATATAAAACTTTTTAGGTGTGTAAAGTTTTAAAAACAGAAACACATTTAATATGATATTTGGAGATATTTTTGTTGGTTTGTTGTAGGTGTGGTTTCCATTACATTAGAGAACTAAAGCATATCACAAAAAGCAAATTATGCACTAATAAATTGAATTCATAGAGGAAGCTTCAGAATCTTTATTTGAATCCATAATAAACATGAAAGGATATAATTATCTGTATGCTTTCATGCTAAGCTTCATTTATTTTTCTAACAGAGTAAGCAGAAATTTAGATTTAGCCTTAGATACAGCATCAAATTGTTAAATGCCAAAATAATGTGTGTCGGTAGGAATGGATTATATTATCCCAACCACAAGGATCAGTCTAATTCTCACTTTTTCACATACATCTTGTATAGACATAAGACGAGTAATAGGGAATATGATTTAACATGATCTGAAGCTTCAAATCCTTCAAACGTATACTACATTAAAGGAACATGGTTCAAAATGAATTTTTCATGATTTGGATAGAGCATGTCATTTTAAGATACCTTTTAAATTCACTTTGTTCTTTTGGTATCCTTTGCTGGAAAGCATATGTTCACAGCAATGAACCTCTCGTAGCTAGCTAAAGATTGTTGGCTATAAGCAATTGTCTCTTGGTATACTGAACAGATGCTTTCAGCTAGGTTTAAGTATTGCAATGCTCCTTTGGATCTGAACTTTGCAGAGGTTAAACACACTATTATATGCAAGCGACAGTGCAAAAAAAGGCTCTTACATATCAGAGTATTTTCCTTTTGCACTTTTATTTCCCTGTAATAGTTAATCTTTTGATAGGTCCACAGTTAAAGGGACAGTGTATACCAATTTTCATATAACTGCATGTAATAGTCACTACTATAAAGAAGAATATGCAGAGAAACTGATCTAAAAATCCAGTATAAAACCATTTAAAAACTTACTTAGAAGCCCCCAGTTTAGCACTGTTGATGAGGTTAGGCTGGGACACCTAGTAAAAGGGGATGGAAAATTAGGAAGAGCAGACCCTCCCCCATTCCCTGCATATGAAAAGAATATTTAGACAAACAGGTGCAAGCAGGTGTCCTGTAGACCTGTGTCTACATCTGATACTTTGGGGCTTGGTTAGGAGTCTGAAAATAAGCCCAATGTTCTTAAAACATAAGCAAAACTGTACATTGTTACAAAAACACTCACAGATGGGCTGTATAAATGGATTATCTACAAAACACTTGTGCAAAGAAAAATCTAGTGTACAATTTCCCTTTAATGGAGTTTATTATGTATAAGGATTTCTGAATGAAGAAGATACTGCCTACACATTGCCTTCAACACCAAATAAATGCTAGATAGAATGATGCTTTCAAAGAGAAGATTACTGTGAGAATAACATGTAGATGCAGTTTTTAAAGTTTCATTAGTTGTTTAAATATTGGCAAAATAAGTGTAAAGTTTTAGTGTCTATAAAACACTGGGAGCTGCCATGTTGTAACTTTGGTTACATTCTCTGCTGTGGACAATTAGGGACAGTTACAAATAGGTCACTAGAGTGTGCAGCCAATGGCTGAGTGGAATACAACTGTATTCTGCACTTCCATTTCTAACAGGAACTGAAAAGCTCACAATTTCAAAATGGAATTATAGGAAAGGGGGACAAAATAATTAATGAAGGAACATTGCAAAGTTTTTTTATTTATATATACAATTTATCATTTTATATTACCATCTCAAAGTGTTTAAAGGACCACTTAACACAATAGAATAGCATAATCAACAAATCCATAATACAAAGACAATGTAAAAGCACTTAGTTTGAATTTGATTTTTTTTTTTCTGACAAATGTTAGTTAGCTACATTTTCTTTCCCACTACATCATGTGACAGCCATCAGCCAATCACAAAATGCATATATCTTACTATGTAAATCTTGCACATGCTCAGTAGGAACTGATGCCTCAGAAACTGTGCAATGGAAGTGTATTGAAAAGTTGTTTAAAACTGCATGCTTTATCGGAATCATGACAGTTTAATTTCCCTTTAAAGGTGTATGAAACCTAAACATTCTCTTTTGTGATTCGGACAGAAAAAAAATTCTATTTACTTCCCTATTATAAAATTTGCTTAGTTCCCATGATATTCTTGATAGGTAGGCATCTGGAGCACTACATGGCAGGAAATAGTGCTGCTATATAGTGCTACAGACACATGTATGCTCCTGAGTTTACATCCCTGCTTTTTTTAAAACAAAAGATAACTAGAGAACTAGGACATTTTGATAATAGAAGTACATTGGAAAGTTGTATAAAATTGCATGCTCTTACTGAATCCTGAAAGAAAAAAAAATGGGTTGTATGACCCTTTAATTTATGATGTGTGTATGTATGTGTATATATATATATATATATATATATATATATATATATATATATATATATATATATATATATATATATATATATATATAATATATATTGACCCAATAACTTGTCTGATTAATACAATTGAAATACAATCTATAATTTTTGTTTTTTTCTTCAGAGGGAGAGTAGTGGGAACAGAAGACTTTAGAATTCTAGTAGGGATCATCCCGTCAAACTGCATTCTCTAAGAAGCCGGCAGACAATGACGACTCAAGATGTGACAGTGAAAAAAGAGCAATCTGATGAAGAGATTCAGCCGGTGATCTGGCAAGAGAATGCCAAAGAACCCAAGAAGAAGAAATTGAATGACGGGAATGAAGAAATTCCAGCTGAAATTTGTGTTGTTATCGGAGATAATAGAAACCAGCAGAACGTGGGTGAGTAGAAGCCTCTTAAAGAGAACAAACTTCAGACTTTTTTTTTATAAACTTTAGGTCAGGAACATGCTGGAATGGTTACTCGTCTAACAATCAGTTTCCCTTTAGAACAAATACTGCTCTCTATATGGTTTACAAAAGAATATATTACAGGGACAGTGAACACCTTGACATTTTGTTTATAAAATGGCTAGTAATGTGTATTTAAACAGATTTGCAATATATTTTCATTATTTATGTTGCCCCCTTTTCATGTAAATTAAGTCTGAATAAGTTATAATCCTCAGAACTTAAATTGCACCCTGGTGCCTTTTCAAGGCTAACTCTGCTACATATGTGTCCCTAATTGGCTTTAACTGATAACAAATGGAAAACAATGTATTTAATACTAACATTATGACAATTGCCAGCCTTGTTGTCTGAAGCCTGGATTAGCTCCTCCAAATAAGGCAAATGATGGGTGCAGTTTGGCTATCAAAGGGCCAGATTACGAGTTTTGCGTTATGAGCGGCTTGGTAATAATTTGCAAGTTATTTCCACCGCTCACCTTTAATAGTGCTGCTATTACAGGTTTTCCAAAAATCTGCATTTGTGGGCAATATGGCAGTATTGATCTCCATACCTCACACAAATAACAGCACTGCTTTGAGCTGGTTTTTACGTGCTCGTGCACGATTTCCCCATAGATATCAATCGGGAGAGCCGGCTAAAAAAAAGCCTAACACCTGCAATAAAGGAGCGTAAAGCTCCGTAGCGCAGCCCCATTGATTCCTATGGGGAAAGAAAAGTTATGTTTACAACTAACACCCTAACATAAACCCTGAGTCTAAACACCCCGAATCTGCTGCCCCCGACATCGCCGCCACCTACATTACTTATTAACCACTAATCTGCCACCCCCGACATCGCCACCACCTACCTACACTTACTAACCCCTAATCTGCCGCCCCCAACGTCGCCGCCGCCACTTTACTAAAGTTAATAACCCCTAAACCTCTGGCCTCCCACATCACTAGCACTAAATAAATATATTAACCCCTAAACCTAACCCTAACTTTAATATAATTAAAATAAATCTAAATAAAAATTACTATTACCTAACTAATTCCTATTTAAAACTAAATACTTACCTATAAAATAAACGCTAAGCTAGCTACAATATAACTAATGGTCTTATCTATTATCTTATCTAATAGTCTTATTGTCCTATCTTAGGTTTTATTGTTATTTCACAGCTAAATTTGTATTTATTTTAACTAGGTGGACTAGTTAGTAAATAGTTATTAACTATTTACTAACTACCTAGTTAAAATAAATTCAAATGTACCTGTCAAATAGAACCTAACCTGTGTTACACTAACACCTAACCTTACACTACAATTAAATCAATTACAATAATTAAATACAATTAACTAAATTACAAAAAAAAATAAACACTAAATTACACAAAATAAAAAAGAAATTATCAAATATTTAAACTAATTACTTCTAATCTAATAGCCCTATCAAAATAAAAAGCCCCCCCCCAAAATAAAAACAACCCTAGCCTAAACTAAACTTCCAATAGTCCTTAAAAGGGCCTTTTGCGAGGCATTGCCCCAAGGAAATCCGCTGCCCAAAACCCTAAGCTAAAAATTAAACCCACCCAATAAACTCTTAAAAAACCTAACACTAACCCCCGAAGATCCACTTACAGTTTTTGAAGACCGAACATCTATCCTCATCAAGCCGGGAGAAGTCTTCATCCAAGCGGCAAGAAGTCGTCCTCCAGGCGGGCAGAAGTCTTCACTAAGATGGCATCTTCTATCTTCATCCCTCCGACGCGGAGCGGCTCCATCTGAAGACATCCGGCGCAGAGCATCCTCTTCTTTCGATGGCTCTTCAAGAATGAAGTTTCCTTTAAATGACGTCATCCAAGATGGCATCCCTTGAAATCCGATTGGCTGATGCAATCAGCCAGTAGGATTGAGCTTCAATCCTATTGACTGATCCAATCAGCCAATAGGATTGAGCTTGCATTCTATTAGCTGATTGGAGCCAATCAGCCAATAGGATTAAAGCTCAATCCTATTGGCTGATTGTATCAGCCAATAGGATTTTTCCACCTTTAATTCCGATTGGCTGATAGAATTCTATCAGCCAATCGGAATTCAAGGGATGCCATCTTGGAATATGTAATTTAAAGGAAACTTCATTCTTGAAGAGCCATTGAAAGAAGAGGATGCTCCGCGCCGGATGTCTTGAAGATGGAGCCGCTTCGCGTCTGAAGGATGAAGATAGAAGATGCCGTCTGGATGAAGACTTCTTGCGCCTGGAGGACGACTTCTTGTCGCTTGGATGAAGACTTCTCCCGGCTTCGTTGAGGACTTCTGCCCACTTGGATGAAGACTTCTCCCGGCTTGATGAGGATGGATGTCCGGTCTTCAAAAACTGTAAGTGGATCTTCAGAGGTTAGTGTTAGGTTTTTTTAAGGGTTTATTGGGTGGGTTTTATTTTTAGCTTAGGGTTTTGGGCACCTTAGGGTTTTCAGGGCAATGGGCAGCTTAGTTTTATTTAGATAGGATTTTATTTGGGGGTTTGGTTGTGTGGGTGGTGGGTTTTACTGTTGGGGGGTTGTTTGTATTTTTTTTTACAGGTAAAAGAGCTGATTTCTTTGTGGCAATGCCCCGCAAAAGGCCCTTTTAACCCCTTAATGGCCACATCACTTTTCCATTTTCTGTCCGTTTGGGACCAAGACTATTTTAAAATTTTTGCAGGGTGTTTGTGTAAATATGAGGAAAAAATACACACTTTTTCTAACTTTGACCCCCAAAATCTGTTACACATCTACAACCACCAAAAAAAAACATGCTAAATAGTTTCTAAATTTTGTCCTGAGTTTAGAAATACCCAATGTTTACATGTACTTTACTTTTTTTGCAAGTTATAGGGCCATAAATACAAGTAGCACTTTGCTATTTCCAAACCACTTTTTTTCAAAATTAGCGCTAGTTACATTGGGACACTGATATCTTTCAGGAATCCCTGAATATCCATTGACATGTATATATTTTTAAAAGACATCCCAAAGTATTGATCTAGGCCCATTTGGCTATATTTCATGCCACCATTTCACCGCCAAATGCGATCAAATAAAAAAATTGTTCACTTTTTCACAAATTTTTTCACAAACTTTAGGTTTCTCACTGAAATTATTTACAAACAACTTATGCAATTATAGCATAAATGGTTGTAAATGCTTCTCTGGGATCCCCTTTGTTCAGAAATAGCAGACATATATGGCTTTGGCTTTGCTTTTTGGTAGTTAGAAGGCTGCTAAATGCCACTGCGCACCACACGTGTATTATGCCCAGCAGTGAAGGGGTTAATTAGGGAGCATGTAGGGAGCTTCTAGGGTTAATTTTAGATTTAGTGTAGTGTAGTAGACAACCCCAAGTATTGATCTAGGCCCATTTTGGTATATTTCATGCCACCATTTCACCGCCAAATGCGATCAAATTAAAAAAAAACTCTAAATTGTTCACAATTTTAGGTTTCTCACTGAAATTATTTACAAACAACTTGTGCAATTATGACACAAATTGTTGTAAATGCTTCTCTTCGATCCCCTTTGTTCAGAAATAGCAGACATATATGACTTTGGCGTTGCTTTTTGGTAATTAGAAGGCTGCTAAATACTGCTGCGCATCATATTATGGCTAGCAGTGCAGGGGTTAATTAGGTAGTTTGTAGGGTGCTTGCAGGGTTAATTTTAGCTTTAGTGTAGAGATCAGCCTCCCACCTGACACATCCCACCCACTGATCCCTCCCAAACAGCTCCCTTCCTTCCCCCATCCCACAATTGTCCCCGCCATCTTAAGTACTGGCAGAAAGTCCGCCAGTACTAAAATAAAAGTTTAACCCCTTAGTGACCAGAGCACTTTTCCATTTTCTGTCCGTTTGGGACCAAGGCTATTTTTACATTTCTGCGGTGTTTGTGTTTAGCTGAAATTTTCCTCTTACTCATTTACTGTACCCACACATATTATATACCGTTTTTCTCGCCATTAAATGGACTTTCTAAAAATACCATTATTTTCATCATATCTTATCATTTACTATAAAAAAAATTATAAAATATGAGGAAAAATGGAAAAAAACACACTTTTTCTAACTTTGAACCCCAAAATCTGTTACATATCTACAACCACCAAAAAACACCCATGCTAAATAGTTTCTAAATTTTGTCCTGAGTTTAGAAATACCCAATGTTTACATCTTCTTTGCTTTTTTTGTAACTTATAGGGCCATAAATACAAGTAGCACTTTGCTATTTTCAAACCATTTTTTTTCAAAATTAACGCTAGTTACATTAGAACACTGATATCTTTCAGGAATCCCTGAATATCCATTGACATGTATATATTTTTTTTTAGAAGACATCCCAAATTATTGATCTAGGCCCATTTTGGTATATTTCATGTCACCATTTCACCGCCAAATGCGATCAAATACAAAAAATTGTTCACTTTTTCACAAATTTTTTCACAAACTTTCAGTTTCTCACTGAAATTATTTACAAACTGCTTGTGCAATTATGGCATAAATGGTTGTAAATTCTTCTCTGGGATCCCCTTTGTTCAGAAATAGCAGACATATATGGCTTTGGCATTGCTTTTTGGTAATTAGAAGGCCGCTAAATGCCACTGTGCACCACACGTGTATTATGCCCAGCAGTGAAGGGGTTAATTAGGGAGCATGTAGGGAGCTTTTTGGGGTAATTTTAGCTTTAGTGTAGTGTAGTAGACAACCCCAAGTATTGATCTAGGCCCATTTTGGTATATTTCATGCCACCATTTCACCGCCAAATGCGATCAAATTAAAAAAAACGTAAAATTTTTCACAATTTTAGGTTTCTCACTGAAATAATTTACAAACAGCTTGTGCAATTATGGCACAAATGGTTGTAAATGCTTCTCTGGGATCCCCTTTGTTCAGAAATAGCAGACATATATGACTTTGGAGTTGCTTTTTGGTAATTAGAATGCTGCTAAATGGCGCTGCGCATCACACGTGTATTATGGCTAGCAGTGAAGGGGTTAATTAGGTAGCTTGTAGGGAGCTTGCAGGGTTAATTTTAGCTTTAGTGTAAAGATCAGCCTCCCACCTGAAACATCAGACCCCCTGATCCCTCCCAAACATCTCTCTTCCCTCCCCTACCCCACAAATGTCCCCGCCATCTTAAGTACTGGCAGAAACTCTGCCAGTACTAAAATAAAAGGTATATTTGGGCTTTTTTGTGCATTTTTTGTTAGCATATTTACATATGCTTCTGTGTAGGGATCCCCCTTAGCCCCCAACCTCACTGATCCCCCACTAAACAGCTCTCTAACCCTCCCCCTCTGACTTAATGTGCGCCATCTTGGGTACTGGCAGCTGTCTGCCAGTACCCAGTTTAGTGAAAAAAAATGCTTTTTTTTAAATAAAATATGTCCCTTTTCTGTAGTGTAGCTTTCCCCCAAGACCAACCCCCCACCCCTTCCAGATCCCTTAGATGGTTTTGAAAAAAAGTTTATTTAATTTTTTTTTTACTTTTACTTTTTTACTTTTCTGTAGTGTAGCGGTTCCCACCCGCTCCCGCCCCGTGCACGCGCCCGCCCGTGCGCGCCCCCGACGGTCCCGATCCCGATCCCGCCCCCCGTGACGTCACGTGCAACACCGATGGCCGCCCACCCGCCTCCCAATTCGGCTCCCACCCACCAACGATACCGGCCATCGATGTCCGGTGCAGAGAGGGCCACACAGTGGCTCTCTCTGCATCGGATGGCCATGTATGGTTATTGCATGATGTCTCCATATCGAGGCATCACTGCAATAACCGGAAAGCAGCTGGAAGCGAGCAGGATCGCTTCCAGCTGCTTTCCACACCGAGGACGTGCAGGGTACGTCCTCAGGCGTTAACTGCCTTTTTTTTGAGGACGTACCCTGCACGTCCTCGGTCATTAAGGGGTTAAAAAAAAAAAAAAAAAAAAATTCTTAGCATATTTACATATGCTACTGTGTAGAATCCCCCCCTTAGCCCCCAACCTCCCTGATCCCCCCAAAACAGCTCTCTAACCCTCCCCCTCTGGCTTATTGGGGGCCATCTTGGGTACTGGCAGCTGTCTGCCAGTACCCAGTTTGCAAAAAAAAAAAATTTTTTTAATTTTTTGCCGTTTTTTTCTGTAGTGTAGCTTCCCCCCCCACAGACCAACCCCCACCATCTAACTGATGTTTTTTTATTAATAATTTTTGTCCCCATTTTTACATTTTTGTACACTTTTTTTCTGTTGTGTAGCGGTTCCCACCCGTTCCCTTCCGTGCACGCGCCCCCGCCATCCCCGCCCACGATCCCACCCCCCTCCAGATCAGCAGGGCCAACGAGGGCCGCCACCCGCCTCCCATACCGGCTCCCACCCACCAACAAAAAGAGCCACCGATCTCCGGTGCAGAGAGGGCCACAGAGTGGCTCTCTCTGCACCGGATGGCTAAAAAATGTTATTGCAGGATGCCTCGATATCGAGGCATCCTGCAATAACCGGAAAACAGCTGGAAGTGATCAGGATCGCTTCCTGCTGCTTTCCAGACAGAGGACGTGCAGGGTACGTCCTTGGTCGTTAACTGACTTTCTTTTGAGTAGTACCCTGCACGTCCTTGGTGGTTAAGGGGTTAAGGGCTATTGGCAGTTTAGTTTAGGCTAGTTTTTTTTTATTTTGATTGGGTTATTAGATTAGGTGTAATTAGTTTAAATATTTGATAATTTCTTTTCTCTTGTAAGATGTATCGAGTCCATGGATTCATCCATACTTGTGGGATATTCTCCTTCCCTACAGGAAGTGGCAAAGAGAGCATCCACAGCAGAGCTGTCTATATAGCTCCTCCCTTAGCTCCACCCCCCAGTCATTCTCTTTGCCTACTCTAAGTACTAGGAAGGGTAAAGTGAGTGTGGTGACAAAAATGTTAGTTTTTTATTTCTCAAGCAAAAGTTTATTTTAAATGGTACCAGTGTGTACTATTTACTCTCTGGCAGAAAAGGGATGAAGATTTCTGCAAGGAGGATGATGATCTTGGCACTTTGTAACTAAAATCCACTGCTGTTCTCACAAGGGCTGAAGAGTACAGGAAAACTTCAGTTGGGGGAATGGTTTGCAGGGTAAACTGCATTGAGGTATGTTCAGTCTATTTTTTTTTTTAGACAGACTGTGTTAATTCTAGAAAAGGATGGCAATATCCCCATGAGGGAAGGGTAAGCTGTATTCAGACACTTGGTAGAAATCACAGCTTGCATGAAGGGCTCATTAGTTAATGGTGACACTGATAGGATAAAACATTTTTGTTTATTTAGAAAAGATGTAGGGCTGCAACTAACGATTATTTCTCCAACATTGGTGTGTCCGGTCCACGGCGTCATCCATAACTTGTGGGAATATTCTCTTCCCCAACAGGAAATGGCAAAGAGCACAGCAAAAGCTGTCCACACAGTCCCTCCTAGGCTCCGCCCACCCCAGTCATTCTCTTTGCCGTTGCACAGGCAGCATCTCCCCGGAGATGGTGAAGTGTATGTGGTGTTTAGTTGTAGTTTTTTATTCTACTATCAAGAGTTTGTTATTTTAAAATAGTGCTGGTATGTACTATTTACTTTGAAACAGAAAAGGATGAAGAGTTCTGTTTGTGAGAGGAGTATGATTTTAGCAGCAGTAACTAAAATTGCTGTTTCCACATAGGACTGTTGAGATGAGATAACTTCAGTTGGGGGAAACAGTTAGCAGACTTCTCTGCTTAAGGTATGACTAGCCATATTTCTAACAAGACTGTGTAATGCTGGAAGGCTGTAATTTTTCCCCTCATGGGGACCGGTAAGCCATTTTCTTAGTCTCAAACAGAATAAAGGGCTTAATATGGGCTATAAAACTGGACACTTTTATGGGCTAGATCGATGGCTTTATTTGGGCATTTTATACAGCTTGAGGTTGAAATTCACACTTTATAACTTTGGGGAACGTTATTTTCACGGCAGGCACTGGCTTAGACACCTTCCCAGTCAGGAAGGGCCTTCTTGTAGTAGGCAGAGCCTAATTTTCGCGCCATTATTGCGCAGTTACTTTTGAGAGCAGGACATGCAGCTGCATGTGTATGGGTCTGGAAGTAGTTGAAAAGATCCCTAGAAGGCTTCATCAGGTATCGTATACCCCCCTGGGTTTGGTAAAGTTGCAGCAAAGGCTGTAGCTGGGACTGTAGAGGGGTTCAAACTATAAACAGCTCCGGTTTTGTCATTTTAAGGGTTAAAGGTCTGAAATTTGGGGTGCAATGCTTTGAATGCTTTAAGACACTGTGGTGAAAATTTGGTTAAAATTGAACAATTTCTTCATAGTTTTTCACATATTCAGTAAAAAAGTGTGCCCTGTTTAAAATGTAAAGAGACAGTAAATTTTAAAACGGTTTTTGTACTTTATTGACAAGTTTAAGCCTGTTTAACATGTCTGTGCCTTCAGATAAACTATGTTCTGTATGTATGGAAGCCATTGTGTCTCCCCCTTCAAAATTGTGTGATAATTGTGCCATAGCGTCCAAACAAAGTAAGGACAGTACTGCCACAGATAGTAAAGTTGCCCAAGATGATTCATCAGATGAAGGGAGTAGACATAGTTCTACATCATCTCCTTCTGTGTCTACACCAGTTTTGCCCACGCAGGAGGCCCCTAGTACTTCTAGCGCGCCAATGCTTGTTACTATGCAACAATTGACGGCAGTAATGGATAACTCCATAGCAAATATTTTATCCAAAATGCCTGCATTTCAGAGAAAGCGCGATTGCTCTGTTTTAAACACTGTAGAGCAGGAGGGCACTGATGATAATTACTCTGTCATACCCTCACACCAATCTGAAGTGGCCATAAGGGAGGTTTTGTCAGATGGGGAAATTTCAGATTCAGGTAGAATTTCTCAACAGGCAGAACCTGATGTTGTGACATTTAAATTTAAATTGGAGCATCTCTGCGCACTGCTTAAGGAGGTGTTATCTACTCTGGATGATTGTGACAACCTGGTCATTCCAGAAAAATTGTGCAAGATGGACAAGTTCCTAGAGGTTCCGGTGCACCCCGACGCTTTTCCTATACCCAAGCGGGTGGCGGATATAGTGAATAAGGAGTGGGAGAAGCCCGGCATACCTTTAGTCCCCCCTCCTATATTTAAGAAATGATTTCCTATGGTCGACCGCAGAAAGGACTTATGGCAGACAGTCCCTAAGGTCGAGGGGGCAGTTTCTACACTAGCTAAGCGCACTACTATTCCTATCGAGGATAATTGTGCTTTCAAAGATCCTATGGATAAAAAATTGGAGGGTTTGCTAAAAAAGATTTTTGTACAGCAAAGTTACCTCCTGCAACCTATTTCGTGCATTATTCCTGTCACTACAGCAGCGTGGTTCTGGTTCGAGGAACTAGAAAAGTCGCTCAGTAGAGAGACTCCGTATGAGGAGGTTATGGAGAGAATTCACGCACTTAAGTTAGCTAATTCCTTTGTTTTAGATGCCGCTTTGCAGTTAGCTAGATTAGCGGCGAAAAATTCAGGGTTTGCAATTGTGGCGCGCAGAGCGCTCTGGCTAAAGTCTTGGTCAGCGGATGTATCTTCCAAGACAAAATTGCTTAATATCCCTTTCAAGGGTAAAACCCTTTTTGGGCCAGAATTGAAGGAGATTATCTCAGACATCACTGGGGTTAAGGGCCACGCCCTCCCGCAAGATAGGCCTTTCAAGGCCAAGAATAAGTCTAATTTTCGTTCCTTTCGCAACTTCAGGAACGGACCGGCCTCCAACTCTGCAGCCTCTAGACAAGAGGGTAATGCTTCGCAAACCAAACCAGCTTGGAAACCGATGCAAGGCTGGAACAAGGGTAAACAGGCCAAGAAGCCTGCTGCTGCTACCAAAACAGCATGAAGGGGTAGCCCCCGATCCGGGACCGGATCTAGTAGGGGGCAGACTCTCTCTCTTTGCTCAGGCTTGGGCAAGAGATGTTCAGGATCCCTGGGCACTAAAAATAGTTTCTCAGGGTTATCTTCTAGAATTCAAGGAACTACCCCCAAGGGGAAGGTTCCACATGTCTCACTTATCTTCAAACCAAATAAAGAGACAGGCATTCTTACATTGTGTAGAAGACCTGTTAAAGATGGGAGTGATACACCCAGTTCCAACTGTGGAACAAGGTCAGGGGTTTTACTCAAATCTGTTTGTAGTTCCCAAAAAAGAGGGAACTTTCAGACCAATTCTGGATTTAAAAATTCTAAACAAATTTCTCAGAGTTCCATCGTTCAAAATGGAAACCATTCGAACAATTTTACCTACAATCCAGGAGGGTCAATTTATGACTACCGTGGAATTAAAGGATGCGTATCTACATATTCCTATTCACAGAGATCATCATCAGTTCCTAAGGTTCGCCTTTCTGGACAAACATTACCAGTTTGTGGCTCTCCCATTCGGGCTAGCCACTGCTCCAAGGATTTTCACAAAGGTACTCGGGTCCCTTCTAGCGGTTCTAAGACCAAGGGGCATTGCAGTTGCACCTTACTTGGACGACATTCTGATACAAGCGTTGTCTCTTTCAAAGGCAAAGGCTCACACAGACATCGTTCTGGCCTTTCTCAGATCTCACGGGTGGAAGGTGAACATAGAAAAGAGTTCCCTGTCTCCGTCGACAAGAGTTCCTTTCTTAGGGACAATAATAGATTCTTTAGAAATGAAGATTTTCCTGACAGAAGTCAGAAAGTCAAAACTTCTAAACGCTTGTCAAGTTCTTCACTCTGTTCCACGTCCTTCCATAGCTCAGTGCATGGAAGTAGTAGGGTTGATGGTTGCAGCAATGGACATAGTTCCTTTTGCACTAATTCATCTAAGACCATTACAACTGTGCATGCTGAAACAGTGGAATGGGGACTATACAGACTTGTCTCCAGTGATTCAAGTAGATCAGAAGACCAGAGACTCACTCCGTTGGTGGCTAACCCAGGATCACCTGTCCCAGGGAATGAGCTTCCGCAGACCAGAGTGGGTCATCGTCACGACCGACGCCAGTCTAGTGGGCTGGGGTGCGGTCTGGGACTCCCTGAAAGCTCAGGGTCTATGGTCTCGGGAAGAGTCTCTTCTCCCGATAAACATTCTGGAACTGAGAGCGATATTCAATACTCTCAGGGCTTGGCCTCAACTTGCAAAGGCCAGATTCATAAGATTCCAATCAGACAACATGACGACTGTTGCTTACATCAACCATCAGGGGGGAACAAGGAGTTCCCTGGCGATGCGAGAAGTGACCAAAATCATAAAATGGGCGGAGGATCACTCCTGCGATCCACATCCCAGGAGTGGAAAACTGGGAGGCGGATTATCTGAGTCGTCAGACATTCCATCCGGGGGAGTGGGAACTCCACCCAGAGGTATTTGCCCAGTTGACTCAATTGTGGGGCATTCCAGATATGGATCTGATGGCATCTCGTCAGAACTTCAAGGTTCCTTGCTACGGATCCAGATCCAGGGATCCCAAGGCGACTCTAGTGGATACATTAGTAGCGCCTTGGGCCTTCAACCTAGCTTATGTGTTTCCACCGTTTCCTCTCATTCCCAGGCTGGTAGCCAGGATCAAACAGGAGAGGGCCTCGGTGATCTTGATAGCTCCTGCGTGGCCACGCAGGACTTGGTATGCAGACCTGGTGAATATGTCATCGGCTCCACCATGGAAGCTACCTTTGAGACAGGATCTTCTAGTACAGGGTCCATTCGAACATCCAAATCTAGTTTCTCTCCAGCTGACGGCTTGGAAATTGAACGCTTGATTTTATCTAAGCGTGGGTTTTCGGATTCTGTGATAGATACTCTGGTACAAGCCAGAAAACCTGTAACTAGAAAAAATTTACCATAAAATATGGAAAAGATATATCTGTTGGTGTGAATCCAAGGGATTCTCATGGAGTAAGATCAAAATTCCTAGGATCCTTTCCTTTCTCCAAGAAGGTTTGGATAAGGGATTATCAGCAAGTTCTCTAAAGGGACAGATTTCTGCTTTATCTGTCTTGTTACACAAACGACTGGCAGCTGTGCCAGATGTTCAAGCTTTTGTTCAGGCTTTGGTTAGGATCAAGCCTGTTTACAGACCTTTAATTCCTCACCTGGAGTCTGAATTTAGTTCTTTCAGTTCTTCAAGGGGTTCCGTTTGAACCTCTACATTCCATAGATATCAAGATGTTATCTTGGAAAGTTCTGTTTTTGGTTGCTATTTCTTCTGCTAGAAGAGTTTCTGAGTTATCTGCTCTGCAGTGTAATCTGCCCTATCTGGTGTTCCATTCAGATAAGGTTGTTTTGCGTACTAAACCTGGTTTCCTTCCAAAGGTTTTTTCTAACAAGAATATTAACCAGGAAATAGTTGTGCCTTCTTTGTGTCCGAATCCAGTTTCAAAGAAGGAACGTTTGTTACACAATTTAGATGTAGTTCGTGCTTTGAAGTTCTATTTAGAAGCAACAAAGGATTTCAGACAAACGTCTTCTCTGTTTGTCGTTTATTCTGACAAGAGGAGAGGTCAAAAAGCTACTGCTACCTCTCTTTCCTTTTGGCTGAAAAGCATCATCCGATTGGCTTATGAGACTGCCGGACGGCAGCCTCCCGAACGCATCACAGCTCACTCTACTAGGGCTGTGGCTTCCACATGGGCCCTCAAGAACGAGGCTTCTGTTGATCAGATATGTAAGGCAGCGACTTGGTCTTCCCTGCACACTTTTGCCAAATTCTACAAATTTGATACTTTTGCTTCTTCGGAGGCTATTTTTGGGAGAAAGGTTTTGCAAGCCGTGGTGCCTTCCGTTTAGGTAACCCGATTGGCTCCCTCCCTTCATCCGTGTCCTAAAGCTTTGGTATTGGTTCCCACAAGTTATGGATGACGCCGTGGACCGGACACACCAATGTTGGAGAAAACAGAATTTATGCTTACCTGATAAATTACTTTCTCCAACGGTGTGTCCGGTCCACGGCCCGCCCTGGTTTTTTAATCAGGTTTGATGATTTTCTTTCTTTAACTACAGTCACCACGGCACCCTATAGTTTCTCCTGTTTTCTTTCATGTAATTAGCAAGAGTCCATGAGCTAGTGACGTATGGGATATACATTCCTACCAGGAGGGGCAAAGTTTCCCAAACCTCAAAATGCCTATAAATACACCCCTCACCACACCCACAATTCAGTTTTTACAAACTTTGCCTCCGATGGAGGTGGTGAAGTAAGTTTGTGCTAGATTCTACGTTGATATGCGCTCCGCAGCAAGTTGGAGCCCGGTTTTCCTCTCAGCGTGCAGTGAATGTCAGAGGGATGTGAGGAGTATTGCCTATTTGAATGCAGTGATCTCCTTCTAAGGGGTCTATTTCATAGGTTCTCTGTTATCGGTCGTAGAGATTCATCTCTTACCTCCCTTTTCAGATCGACAATATACTCTTATATATACCATTACCTCTACTGATTCTCGTTTCAGTACTGGTTTGGCTATCTACTATATGTAGATGAGTGTCCTGGGGTAAGTAAGTCTTATTTTTTGTGACACTCCTAGCTATGGTTGGGCACTTTGTTTATAAAGTTCTAAATATATGTATTCAAACATTTATTTGCCTTGACTCAGAATGTTCAACTTTCCTTATTTTTCAGACAGTCAGTTTCATATTTGGGATAATGCATTTTAATTTAACATTTTTCTTACCTTAAAATTTGACTTTTTCCCTGTGGGCTGTTAGGCTCGCGGGGGCTGAAAATGCTTCATTTTATTGCGTCATTCTTGGCGCGGACTTTTTTGGCGCAAAAATTCTATTTCCGTTTCCGGCGTCATACGTGCCAAAAATGTCGGCGTTCCGGATGTGGCGTCATTTTTGGCGCCAAAAAGCATTTAGGCGCCAAATAATGTGGGCGTCTTATTTGGTGCGAAAAAATGGGCGTCACTCTTGTCTCCACATTATTTAAGTCTCATTTTTTATTGCTTCTGGTTGCTAGAAGCTTGTTCTTTGGCATTTTTTCCCATTCCTGAAACTGTCATTTAAGGAATTTGATCAATTTTGCTTTATATATATGTTGTTTTTTCTCTTACATATTGCAAGATGTCTCACGTTGCATCTGAGTCAGAAGATACTACAGGAAAATCGCTGTCAAGTGCTGAATCTACCAAAGCTAAGTGTATCTGCTGTAAACTTTTGGTAGCTATTCCTCCAGCTGTTGTTTGTATTGATTGTCATGACAAACTTGTTAAAGCAGATAATATTTCCTTTAGTAAAGTACCATTGCCTGTTGCAGTTCCTTCAACATCTAAGGTGCAGAATGTTCCTGATAATATAAGAGATTTTGTTTCTGAATCCATAAAGAAGGCTATGTCTGTTATTTCTCCTTCTAGTAAACATAAAAAATCTTTTAAAACTTCTCTCCCTACAGATGAATTTTTAACTGAACATCATCATTCTGATTCTGATGATTCCTCTGGTTCAGAGGATTCTGTCTCAGAGGTTGATGCTGATAAATCTTCATATTTATTTAAAATGGAATTTATTCGTTCTTTACTTAAAGAAGTCCTAATTGCTTTAGAAATAGAGGATTCTGGTCCTCTTGATACTAAATCTAAACGTTTAAATAAGGTTTTTAAAACTCCTGTAGTTATTCCAGAAGTTTTTCCTGTCCCTGATGCTATTTCTGCAGTAATTTCCAAAGAATGGGATAATTTGGGTAATTCATTTACTCCTTCTAAACGTTTTAAGCAATTATATCCTGTGCCGCTTGACAGATTAGAATTTTGGGACAAGATCCCTAAAGTTGATGGGGCTATTTCTACCCTTGCTAAACGTACTACTATTCCTACGTCAGATGGTACTTCGTTTAAGGATCCTCTAGATAGGAAAATGGAGTCCTTTCTAAGAAAAGCTTATCTGTGTTCAGGTAATCTTCTTAGACCTGCTATATCTTTGGCTGATGTTGCTGCAGCTTCAACTTTTTGGTTGGAAACTTTAGCGCAACAAGTAACACATCGTGATTCTCATGATATTATTATTCTTCTTCAACATGCTAATAATTTTATCTGTGATGCAATTTTTGATATTATCAGAGTTGATGTCAGGTTTATGTCTCTAGCTATTTTAGCTAGAAGAGCTTTATGGCTTAAAACTTGGAATGCTGATATGGCTTCTAAATCAACTTTACTTTCCATTTCTTTCCAGGGTAACAAATTATTTGGTTCTCAGTTGGATTCCATTATTTCAACTGTTACTGGTGGGAAAGGAACTTTTTTACCACAGGATAAAAAATCTAAAGGTAAAAACAGGGCTAATAATCGTTTTCGTTCCTTTCGTTTCAACAAAGAACAAAAGCCTGATCCTTCATCCTCAGGAGCAGTTTCAGTTTGGAGACCATCTCCAGTCTGGAATAAATCCAAGCCAGCTAGAAAGGCAAAGCCTGCTTCTAAGTCCACATGAAGGTGCGGCCCTCATTCCAGCTCAGCTGGTAGGGGGCAGGTTACGTTTTTTCAAGGAAATTTGGATCAATTCTGTTCACAATCTTTGGATTCAGAGCATTGTTTCAGAAGGGTACAGAATTTGTTTCAAGTTGAGACCTCCTGCAAAGAGATTTTTTCTTTCCCGTGTCCCAGTGAATCCAGTAAAAGCTCAAGCATTTCTGAAATGTGTTTCAGATCTAGAGTTGACTGGAGTAATTATGCCAGTTCCAGTTCCGGAACAGGGGATGGGGTTTTATTCAAATCTCTTCATTGTACCAAAGAAGGAGAATTCTTTCAGACCAGTTCTGGATCTAAAAATATTGAATCGTTATGTAAGGATACCTACGTTCAAGATGGTAACTGTAAGGACTATCTTACCTTTTGTTCAGCAAGGGAATTATATGTCCACAATAGATTTACAGGATGCATATCTGCATATTCCGATTCATCCAGATCACTATCAGTTTCTGAGATTCTCTTTCCTAGACAAGCATTACCAGTTTGTGGCTCTGCCGTTTGGCCTAGCTACAGCTCCAAGAATTTTTACAAAGGTTCTCGGTGCCCTGCTGTCTGTAATCAGAGAACAGGGTATTGTGGTATTTCCTTATTTGGACGATATCTTGGTACTTGCTCAGTCTTTACATTTAGCAGAATCTCATACGAATCAACTTGTGTTGTTTCTTCAAGATCATGGTTGGAGGATCAATTTACCAAAAAGTTCTTTGATTCCTCAGACAAGGGTAACCTTTCTGGTTTTCCAGATGGATTCAGTGTCCATGACTCTGTCTTTAACAGACAAGAGACGTTTAAAATTGATTACAGCTTGTCGAAACCTTCAGTCACAATCATTCCCTTCGGTAGCCTTATGCATGGAAATTCTAGGTCTTATGACTGCTGCATCGGACGCGATCCCCTTTGCTCGTTTTCACATGCGACCTCTTCAGCTCTGTATGCTGAAGCAATGGTGCAAGGATTACACGAAGATATCTCAATTAATATCTTTAAAACCGATTGTTCGACACTCTCTAACATGGTGGACAGATCACCATCGTTTAATTCAGGGGGCTTCTTTTGTGCTTCCGACCTGGACTGTAATTTCAACAGATGCAAGTCTCACAGGTTGGGGAGCTGTGTGGGGATCTCTGACGGCACAAGGAGTTTGGGAATCTCAGGAGGTGAGATTACCGATCAATATTTTGGAACTCCGTGCAATTTTCAGAGCTCTTCAGTTTTGGCCTCTTCTGAAGAGAGAATCGTTCATTTGTTTTCAGACAGACAATGTTACAACTGTGGCATACATCAATCATCAAGGAGGGACTCACAGTCCTCTGGCTATGAAAGAAGTATCTCGAATTTTGGTTTGGGCGGAATCCAGCTCCTGTCTAATCTCTGCGGTTCATATTCCTGGTGTAGACAATTGGGAAGCGGATTATCTCAGTCGCCAAACGTTGCATCCGGGCGAATGGTCTCTTCACCCAGAGGTATTTCTTCAGATTGTTCAAATGTGGGAACTTCCAGAAATAGATCTGATGGCGTCCCATCTAAACAAGAAACTTCCCAGGTATCTGTCCAGATCCCGGGATCCTCAGGCGGAGGCAGTGGATGCATTATCACTTCCTTGGAAGTATCATCCTGCCTATATCTTTCCGCCTCTAGTTCTTCTTCCAAGAGTAATCTCCAAGATTCTGAAGGAATGCTCGTTTGTTCTGCTGGTAGCTCCGGCATGGCCTCACAGGTTTTGGTATGCGGATCTTGTCCGGATGGCCTCTTGCCGACCGTGGACTCTTCCGTTAAGACCAGACCTTCTGTCACAAGGTCCTTTTTTCCATCAGGATCTGAAATCCTTAAATTTAAAGGTATGGAGATTGAACGCTTGATTCTTGGTCAAAGAGGTTTCTCTGACTCTGTGATTAATACTATGTTACAGGCTCGTAAATCTGTATCTCGAGAGATATATTATAGAGTCTGGAAGACTTATATTTCTTGGTGTCTTTCTCATCATTTTTCCTGGCATTCTTTTAGAATACCGAGAATTTTACAGTTCCTTCAGGATGGTTTAGATAAGGGTTTGTCCGCAAGTTCTTTGAAAGGACAAATCTCTGCTCTTTCTGTTCTTTTTCACAGAAAGATTGCTATTCTTCCTGATATTCATTGTTTTGTACAAGCTTTGGTTCGTATAAAACCTGTCATTAAGTCAATTTCTCCTCCTTGGAGTTTGAATTTGGTTCTGGGAGCTCTTCAAGCTCCTCCGTTTGAACCTATGCATTCATTGGACATTAAATTACTTTCTTGGAAAGTTTTGTTCCTTTTGGCCATCTCTTCTGCCAGAAGAGTTTCTGAATTATCTGCTCTTTCTTGTGAGTCTCCTTTTCTGATTTTTCATCAGGATAAGGCGGTGTTGCGAACTTCTTTTGAATTTTTACGTAAAGTTGTGAATTCCAACAACATTAGTAGAGAAATTGTGGTTCCTTCATTATGTCGTAATCCTAAGAATTCTAAGGAGAAATCGTTGCATTCTTTAGATGTTGTTAGAGCTTTGAAATATTATGTTGAAGCTACGAAATCTTTTCGTAAGACTTCTAGTCTTTTTGTTATCTTTTCCGGTTCTAGAAAAGGCCAGAAAGCTTCTGCCATTTCTTTGGCATCTTGGTTGAAATCTTTAATTCATCTTGCCTATGTTGAGTCGGGTAAAACTCCGCCTCAGAGAATTACAGCTCATTCTACTAGGTCAGTTTCTACTTCCTGGGCGTTTAGGAATGAAGCTTCGGTTGACCAGATCTGCAAAGCAGCTACTTGGTCCTCTTTGCATACTTTTACTAAATTCTACCATTTTGATGTATTTTCTTCTTCTGAAGCAGTTTTTGGTAGAAAAGTACTTCAGGCAGCGGTTTCAGTTTGAATCTTCTGCTTATGTTTTTCGTTAAACTTTATTTTGGGTGTGGATTATTTTCAGCAGGAATTGGCTGTCTTTATTTTATCCCTCCCTCTCTAGTGACTCTTGTGTGGAAAGATCCACTTCTTGGGTAGTCATTATCCCATACGTCACTAGCTCATGGACTCTTGCTAATTACATGAAAGAAAACATAATTTATGTAAGAACTTACCTGATAAATTCATTTCTTTCATATTAGCAAGAGTCCATGAGGCCCGCCCTTTTTTTGTGGTGGTTATGATTTTGTATAAAGCACAATTATTCCAATTCCTTATTTTATATGCTTTCGCACTTTTTTATCACCCCACTTCTTGGCTATTCGTTAAACTGAATTGTGAGTGTGGTGAGGGGTGTATTTATAGGCATTTTGAGGTTTGGGAAACTTTGCCCCTCCTGGTAGGAATGTATATCCCATACGTCACTAGCTCATGGACTCTTGCTAATATGAAAGAAATGAATTTATCAGGTAAGTTCTTACATAAATTATGTTTTTTTCTCCTGTCCGTCGGTCGAATGACTGGGGTGGGCGGAGCCTAGGAGGGACTGTGTGGACAGCTTTTGCTGTGCTCTTTGCCATTTCCTGTTGGGGAAGAGAATATTCCCACAAGTTATGGATGACGCCGTGGACCGGACACACCGTTGGAGAAAGTAATTTATCAGGTAAGCATAAATTCGGTTTTTCATAATCGATTAATCGGCCGATTATTTTTTTCGATTAATCGACTAATCCGATAAAAAATAAATAAATTATTTTTTCCTATAATTAAAATAAAATCCACATACTGAGTGTTAAAAATATAAACTTCCGACTAAAACTTTACATTAAAACAACCGTTGGTCCAATTTTTTAAGCAGTAGAGCACATTTTTATAATTAAGCAAAACAAAACCATGAAATGTTTGAAAAGAGGTAGAATATAACTGTTTATAACATTCTGTTATTCACTCTTTCAGAAACTTTGCATTTAAATGCACAAATGTCAGCATGTCCACATGCTCCTGGCTGAGGCTGGCTCTCTTTTTTGCAGCTATTTTGCCTGCAGCAGAGAAGAGGCACTCAGATGTTGTTGAGGTGCCTGAGATGCATAAGTAGGGTTTTGCCAATTTCACCAAGGTGGGCAATTTATCTTTGCTAGCTGCACCAATGTAAGGGGCCTCTCAACAAAGTAGGCCTGGACTTCATTTTAATATAAAAATATCTTGAATGTCTGTCTATATGCAATGATAAATAACCATCTATAAGGTTAGGGGGAAAAATATCCAGTCCACTCTTAAAAAATAACAGATGTATACTTACAGAGGTTGAAGAAAAAAAAGGCAAAAGGGCTAAATGCTATATATCAGTAAAAGGACACGGCCTTACACATTTATCTATAGAGTACATATAATCAGCAATAGCAAGGGATCTGCTAAAAATTGTGCAAACAGGTAATAGTGACATCAATTCATATAACAAATGCCATCAATCTAGGGCTAGGTGTAAATAACAATCTCGGCACTATATCATGAAAAGCAAAGTGCCAAATCACCTGATTTTATATAAACAATCCAAATTATGACTCCTATTATTTCTGAGTTGCACATAAGACAGGAGTAGATGTAAGCTTAAAAAGAAACTTAGTGTCCCAAAAAAGTGAAAAGTAAAATGTCTGTAGACGTCGTTTAGGCTAAGGGCATAACCATAAAACACAATACCATGTGCAGGAGCTCATTGGAGTAAAGCAGCTGGTGCTGTGCACAGACCAACTAATCGATTATTAGATTCGATTACTTCATTTACTTTACAAGACATGGCCACAGTTATGAATACAACCCTCACAGAGGTTTTATCCAAACTGCCAGGTTTACAAGGAAAGCGGGACAGCTCTGGGTTAAGAACAAATGCTAAGCCGTCCGACGCTTTAGTAGCCGTATCCGATATACCCTCACAATGTTCTGAAGTAGGGGTAAGGGATTTGTTATCTGAGGGAGAAATTTCTGATTCAGGAAAGACGCTCCCACAGACAGATTCTGATATGACAGCCTTTAAATTTAAGCTTGAACACCTCAGCTTATTGCTCTGGGAGGTATTAGCGACTCTAGATGATTGTGACCCTATAGTGGTCCCAGAAAAATTGTGTAAAATGGACAAATACTTAGAGGTTCCTGTTTACACTGATGTTTTTCCAGTCCCTAAGAGGATTGTGAATATTATTACTAAGGAGTGGGATAGACCAGGTATTCCGTTCACTCCCCCTCCTGTTTTTAAGAAAATGTTTCCCATATCTGACACCATTCGGGACTCGTGGCAGACAGTTCCTAAGGTGGAGGGAGCTATTTCTACTCTAAGCATACAAATATACCTATCGAAGACAGTTGTGCTTTCAAAGATCCTATTGATAAAAAATTAGATGGTCTCCTGAAGAAAATTTTTGTTCATCAAGGTTTTCTTCTCCAACCTATTGCGTGCATGGTTCCTGTAACTACTGCAGCTGCTTTCTGGTTCGAGGCTCTTCAGATGGAGACTCCATTAGAGGATATTATGGACAGAATTAAGTCCCTTAAGTTGGCTAATTCTTTCATTACAGATGCCGCTTTCCAACTGGCTAAATTAGCGGCAAAGAATTCAGGTTTTGCCATTTTAGCACGCAGGGCGTTATGGCTTAAGTTCTGGTCTGCTGATGTGTCATCAAAATCTAAACTTTTGAACATCCCTTTCAAAGGAAAGACCCTATTCGGGCCGGAACTGAAAGAGATTATTTCAGACATCACTGGAGGGAAAGGCCATGCCCTCCCTCAGGATAGAACAAGTAAAATGAGGACCAAACAAAATAATTTTCGTTCCTTTCGGAACTTCAAGGGTGGTCCCGCTTCAGCTTCCCCTGCTGCAAAGCAATAGGGGAATTTTGCCCAATCCAAGTCAGTCTGGAGACCTAACCAGGCTTGGAACAAGGGTATACAGGCCAAGAAGCCTGCAGCTGCCTCCAAGACAGCACAAAGGGGTAGTCCCCGATCCGGGACCGGATCTAGTATGGGGCAGACTCTCTCTCTTCGCTCAGGCTTGGGCAAGAGATGTTCACGATTCCTGGGCTTTAGAAATTGTGTCCCAAGGATATCTTCTGGACTTCAAAGACTCTCCCCCAAGGGGGAGATTTCACATTTCTCAATTGTCTGCAAACCAGACTAAGAGAGAGGCGTTCTTACACTGTGTAGAAGACCTACATACCATGGGAGTGATCCGCCCAGTTCCAAAAGAGGAACAAGGGCTAGAGTTTTACTCCAACCTGTTTGTGGTTCCCAAAAAAGAGGGAACATTCAGACCAATCTTGGATCTCAAAATTCTAAACAAATTCCTCAAAGTACCATCTTTCAAGATGGAGACTATTCGGACTATTCTACCTCTGATCCAGGAGGGTCAATATATGACTACCGTGGACTTAAAGGATGCGTATCTACACATCCCTATTCACAGAGATTATCATTAATTCCTCAGATTCGCCTTTCTGGACAGGCATTACCTGTTTGTGGCCCTTCCCTTCGGGTTGGCCACGGCTCCCAGAATTTTCACAAAGGTGCTAGGGTCCCTTCTGGCTGTTCTAAGACCGCGGGGCATAGCAGTAGCGCCTTATCTAGACGACATCTTAATTCAGGCGTCGACTTTCCAGCTAGCCAAGTCTCACACGGACATCGTGTAGGCTTTTCTGAGATCTCACGGGTGGAAGGTGAACATAAAAAAAGAGTTCTCTCTTCCCTCTCACAAGAGTTTCCTTCCTAGGGACTCTGATAGACTTGGTAGAAATGAAAATATTTCTGACGGAGGTCAGAAAATCAAAACTCTTAACCACTTGCCGAGCTTTTCATTCCATTCCTCGGCCATCAGTGGCTCAGTGTATGGAGGTAATCGGACTCATGGTAGCGGCAATGAACATAGTTCCTTTTGCCCGCCTTCACCTCAGACCACTGCAACTATGCATGCTCAAACAGTGGAATGGGGATTATGCAGATTTATCTCCTCAACTGCATCTGGACCAAGAGACCAGAGATTCTCTTCTCTGGTGGTTGTCACAGGACCACCTGTCTCAGTTAATGTGTTTCCGCAGGCCAGAGTGGCTCATAGTAACGACAGATGCCAGCCTGCTAGGCTGGGGTGCAGTCTGGAACTCCCTGAAAGCACAGGGCTTATGGTCTCGGGAGGAAACTCTCCTCCCGATAAACATTCTAGAACTGAGAGCGATATTCAATGTGCTTCAGGCGTGGCCTCTGCTTGCTGCGGCCAAATTCATCAGATTTCTGTCGGACAACATCACGACTGTAGCTTATATCAATCATCAAGGAGGAACACAGAGTTCTCTAGCGATGATGGAGGTAACCAAAATAATCCGATGGGCAAAGGATCACTCTTGCCATCTCTCAGCAATCCATATCCCAGGAGTAGAGAACTGGGAGGCGGATTTCCTATGTCGTCAGACTTTTCATCCGGGGGAGTGGGAACTCCATCCGGAGGTATTTGCCCAGCTGACTCAGCTATGGGGCACACCAGAATTGGATCTGATGGTGTCCCGTCAGAATGCCAAACTTCCTTGTTACTGGTCCAGGTCCCAGGATCCCTAGGCGGTACTGATAGATGCTCTAGAAGTGCCCTGGTCCCTCAATCTGGCCTATGTATTTCCACCGTTTCCTCTCCTCCCACGTCTGGTTGCCAGAATCAAGCAGGATAGAGCTTTGGTGATTCTGATAGCACCTGCGTGGCCACGCAGGACTTGGTATGCAGACCTGGTGGACATGTTATCGGTTCCACCGTGGACTCTGCCAATGAGGCAGGACCTTCTAATCCAAAGTCCATTCACGCATCCAAATCTAATTTCTCTGCATCTGACTGCTTGGAGATTGAACGCCTGATTCTATCAAAGTGTCGGTCATTGATACCCTGATATTAAAACTACTAAGCGTTTAAATTCAGTTTTCAAACCCCATGTAGTTATTCCAGAAGTTTTTCCAGTTCCTGATGCTATTTCAGAAGTAATTTCTAGGGAATGGAATAGTCTGGGTACTTCATTTACTCCTTCTCCAAGGTTTAAGAAATTGTACCCTTTGCCATCTGATAGATTAGAGTTTTGGGAGAAAATCCCCAAAGTTGATGGGGCTATCTCTACTCTTGCTAAACGTACTACTATTCCTATGGCAGATAGTACTTTGTTTAAGGATCCTTTAGATAGGAAGCTTGAATCCTTTCTAAGGAAGGCTTATTTATGTTCAGGTAATCTTCTTAGACCTGCTATTTCTTTCGCTGATGTTGCTGCAGCTTCAACTTTCTGGTTGGAGGCTTTAGCACAACAAGTGTCAGACCATAATGCTTATAGCATTGTTAAACTCCTTCAACATGCTATTAACTTTATTTGTGATGCCATTTTCGATATAATTAGAATTGATTTCAGGTATATGTCTTTAGCTATTTTAGCCAGAAGAGCTTTATGGCTTATGTCTTGGAATGCAGATATGACTTCTAAGTCAACTTTGCTTTCTCTTTCTGTCCAAGGTAATAAATTATTTGGTTCTCAGTTAGACTCAATAATTTCAACTGTTACTGGGGGGAAGGGAGCCTTTTTACCTCAGGATATAAAAATCTAAAGGTAAATATAGGGCTGCTAATCGTTTTCGTTCCTTTCGTCAGAATAAGGAACAAAAGCCTGACCCTTCCTCTAAAGGAACAGTTTCCGTTTGGAAACCTTCTCCAGTCTGGAATAAATCCAAGCCTTTTAGAAAATCAAAACCAGCTCCCAAATCCGCATGAAGATGCGGCCCTCATTCCAGCACAGCTGGTAGGGGGCAGGTTACGATTTTTCAAAGATGTTTGGATCAATTCGATTCAAAGTCTTTGGATTCAGAACATTGTTTCACAAGGGTACAGAATAGGTTTCAAGGTAAGACCGCCTGTGAGAAGATTCTTTCTTTCACGCATTCCAGTAAACCCAGTAAAGGCTCAAGCGTTTCTGAAATGTGTTTCAGATCTGGAGTCAGCTGGGGTAATTGTGCCAGTTCCAGTTCTGGAACAGGGCCTGGGGTTTTATTCAAATCTGTTCATTGTTCCAAAGAAAGAAAATTCTTTCAGACCAGTTCTGGATCTAAAAATATTGAATCGTTATGTAAGGATACCAACATTCAAGATGGTGACTATAAGGACTATTCTGCCTTTTGTTCAGCAAGGGCATTATATGTCCACAATAGACTTACAGGATGCATATCTTCATATTCCAATTCATCCGGACCATTATCAGTTCCTGAGATTCTCTTTTCTAGACAAGCATTACCAGTTTGTTGCTCTTCCTTTTGGCCTAGCAACAGCTCCAAGGATCTTTTCGAAGGTTCTCGGTGCCCTTCTTTCTGTAATCAGGGAGCAGGGTATTGCGGTATTTCCTTATTTGGACGATATCTTGTTACTTGCTCAGTCTTTACATTCTGCAGAATCTCACACGAATCAACTTGTGTTGTTTCTTCAAAGACATGGTTGGAGGATCAATTTACCAAAGAGTTCCTTGATTCCTCAGACAAAGGTAACCTTTTTGGGTTTCCAAATAGATTCAGTGTCCATGACTTTGTCTCTAACAGAAAAGAGACGTCTGAAATTGGTTTCAGTCTCAATCTTTCCCTTCGGTAGCTTTGTACATGGAAATTTTAGGTCTCATGACTGCTGCATCGGACGCAATCCCTTTTGCTCGTTTTCACATGAGATCTCTCCAGCTTTGTATGCTGAACCAATGGTGCAGGGATTATACATAGATATCACAATTAATATTCTTAAATCCCAATGTTCGATCGTCTCTGACTTGGTGGTTAGATCACCATCGTTTAGTTCAAGGGGCCTCTTTTTTTCGTCCAACCTGGACTGTGATCTCAACAGATGTGAGTCTTTCAGGTTGGGGAGCTGTATGGGGATCTCTGACAGCGCAGGGGGTTTGGGAATCTCAGGAGGCGAGATTACCAATCAACATTTGGAACTCCGTGTGATTTTCAGAGCTCTTCAGTTCTGGCCTCTTCTGAAGAGAGAATCGTTTGTTTTCAGACAGACAATGTCACAACCGTGGCATATGTCAATCATCAAGGGGGGACTCACAGTCCTCAGGCTATGAAAGAAGTATCTCGGATACTTGTATGGGCGGAATCCAGCTCCTGTCTAATTTCTGCGGTTCACATCCCAGGTATAGACAATTGGGAAGCGGGTTATTTCAGTTGACAGACGTTACATCCAGGCGAATGGTCTCTTCACCCAGAGGTATTTCTTCAGATTGTTCAAATTTGGGGGCTTCCAGAAATAGATCTGATGGCCTCTCATCTAAACAAGAAACTTCCCAGGTATCTGTCCAGATCCAGGGATCCTCAGGCGGAAGCGGTGGACGCGTTGTCACTTCTTTGGAATTATCAACCTGCTTATATCTTTCCGCCTCTAGTTCTTCTTCCAAGAGTGATTTCCAAAATCCTAATGGAGCGTTCGTTTGTACTGCTGGTGGCTCCAGCATGGCCACACAGGCTTTGGTATGCGGATCTCGTTCGATGGCAAGTTGCCAACCTTGGACACTTCCGTTAAGGCCAGACCTTCTGTCTCAAGGCCCATTTTTCCATCAGGATCTCAAATCATTAAATTTGAAGGTATGGAGATTGAACGCTTAATACTTAGTCATAGAGGTCTCTCTGACTCAGTGATTAATACTATGTTACAAGCTCGTAAATCTGTGTCTAGAAAGATCTATTTCCGAGTCTGGAAGACTTACATTTCTTGGTGTTCTTCACATAAATTCTCTTGGCATTCTTTTAGAATTCCTAGAATTTTACAATTTCTTCAAGATGGTTTGGATAAGGATTTGTCTGCAAGTTCCTTGAAAGGACAAATCTCTGCTCTTTCTGTTCTTTTTCACAGTAAGATTGCTAATCTTCCTGATATTCATTGTTTATTACAGGCTTTGGTTCGTATCAAGCCTGTCATTAAGTCAATCTCTCCTCCTTGGAGTCTCAATTTGGTTCTGAGGGCTTTACAGGCTCCTCCGTTTGAACCTATGCATTCTCTGGATATTAAATTACTTTCCTGGAAAGTTTTGTTCCTTTTGGCCATCTCTTCTGCTAGAAGAGTTTCTGAGTTATCTGCTCTTTCTTGTGAATCTCCTTTTCTGATTTTTCATCACGATAAGGCGGTGTTGCGGACTTCATTTAATTTTTTACCTTAAGTTGTGAATTCTAACAACATTAGTAGAGAAATTGTTGTCCCTTCATTGTGTCCTAATCCTAAGAATTCTCTGGAGAGATCTTTACATTCTTTGGATGTAGTAAGAGCTTTGAAATATTAAGTTGAAGCTACTAAAGATTTCAGAAAGACTTCTAGTCTATTTGTTATCTTTTCTGGTTCTAGGAAAGGTCAGAAGGCTTCTGCCATTTCTTTGGCGTCTTGGTTAAAGTCTTTGATTCATCATGCTTATGTAGAGTCGGGTAAATCCCCGCCTCAAAGGATTACGGCTCATTCTACTAGGTCAGTTTCTACTTCCTGGGCTTTTAGGAATGAAGCTTCTGTTGATCAGATTTGCAAAGCAGCAACTTGGTCTTCTTTGCATACTTTTACTAAATTCTACCATTTTGATGTTTTCTCTTCTTCTGAAGCAGTTTTTGGTAGAAAAGTACTTCAGGCAGCTGTTTCAGTTTGATTCTTCTGCTT
Source organism: Bombina bombina (assembly GCF_027579735.1). Lineage (NCBI taxonomy): Eukaryota > Metazoa > Chordata > Amphibia > Anura > Bombinatoridae > Bombina > Bombina bombina. The sequence goes on along the minus strand of NC_069510.1, from coordinate 79,595,431 downwards.
ATGATTTCAGTTTGTTTCATTATAAGATTAAAACTTTTTGATTTGGGTTGTGGATTATTTTTTCAGCGGAATTGGCTGTCTTTATTTTATCCCTCCCTCTCTAGTGACTCTTGCGTGGAAGTTCCACATCTTGGGTATCTGCTATCCCATACGTCACTAGCTCATGGACTCTTGCTAATTACATGAAAGAAAACATAATTTATGTAAGAACTTACCTGATAAATTCATTTCTTTCATATTAGCAAGAGTCCATGAGGCCCACCCTTTTTGTGGTGGTTATGATTTTTTTGTATAAAGCACAATTATTCCAATTCCTTATTTTTGATACTTTGGCTCCTTTCTTATCACCCCACTTCTTGGCAATTCGTTAAACTGAATTGTGGGTGTGGTGAGGGGTGTATTTATAGGCATTTTGAGGTTTGGGAAACTTTGCCCCTCCTGGTAGGAATGTATATCCCATACGTCACTAGCTCATGGACTCTTGCTAATATGAAAGAAATTAATTTATCAGGTAAGTTCTTACATAAATTATGTTTTCTTTCATGTAATTGGCAAGCTAGTGACGTATGGGATATACAATCCTACCAGGAGAGACAAAGTTTCCCAAACCTCAAAATGCCTATAAATACATCCCTCACCACACCCATGATTCAATTTTACAAACTTTGCCTCCTATGGAGGTGGTCTAAACTTCCTGATATTCATTGTTTTGTGTATGCTTTGATTCGTATCAAGCCTGTCATTAAATCAATCTCTCCTCCTTGGTGTCTTAATTTGAGCCTATGCATTCTTTGGACATTTAAATACTTTCTTGGAAAGTGTTATTTCTTTTGGCCTTCTCTTCTGCTAGAAGAGTTTCTGAATTATACGCTCTCTCTTGTGAATCTCCTTTTCTGATTTTTCATCAGGATAAGGCAGTTTTGCGGACTTCATTTAAATTCTTACCTAAGGTTGTGAATTCTAACAACATTAATAGAGAAATTGTTTTCCCTTCCTTGTGTCCTAATCCTAAGAATTCTTTGGAGAGATCTTTACATTCTTTGGATGTGGTGAGAGCTCTGAAATATTACGTTGATACTACTAAAGATTTCAGGAAGACTTCTAGTCTATTTGTTAGCTTTTCTGGTTCCAGGAAAAGTCAGAAGGCTTCTGCCTTTCCTTGGCTTCGTGGTTAAAGCTTTTGATTCTTCAAGCTTATTTGGAGTCGGGTCAAGCCCCTCCTCAGAGAATTACAGCTCATTCTACTAGATCAGTCTCCACTTCCTGGGCTTTTAAGAATGAAGCTTCAGTTGATCAGATTTGCAAAGCTGCAACTTGGTCTTCTTTGCATACATTTACTAAATTCTACCATTTTGATGTATTTGCTTCTTCTGAAGCAGTTTTTGGTAGAAAAGTTCTTCAGGCTGCTGTTTCAGTTTGATTCTTCTGCTTCTGATTTAAGTTTTTTCCTTTCATTTATGAGAATAAACTTATGTTTTGGGTTGTGGATTAATTTTTTTCAGCGGAAAATGGCTGTTTTTATTTTTATACCTCCCTCTCTAGTGACTTGCGTGGAGTTCCACTTCTTGGGTATTGCTATCCCATACGTCACTAGCTCATGGACTCTTGCCAATTACATGAAAGAAAACATAATTTATGTAAGAACTTACCTGATAAATTCATTTCTTTCATATTGGCAAGAGTCCATGAGGCCCACCCTTTTTATGGTGGTTATGATTTTTTTGTATAAAGTACAATTATTTCCAAATTCCTTTGTTGATGCTTTTTACTCCTTTCTTATCACCCAACTACTTAACTATTCATTATACTGAATTGTGGGTGTGGTGAGGGGTGTATTTATAGGCATTTTGAGGTTTGGGAAACTTTGCCCCTCCTGGTAGGATTGTATATCTCATACTTCACTAGCTCATGGACTCTTGCCAATATGAAAGAAATTAATTTATCAGGTAAGTTCTTACATAAATTATGTTTTTCTGGGACACATATATCCTGAGGCAGGATATCATAGGCAGGACACAGGCACTTATGGTGACTTAAGAGACTAAGGAGGTCAATTGCTCAGGATAATGTTTATCTGAATTTTTTTCCTTATATGTGATTTATGTGGTTACTTAGTTCAGAGGTTTATTGTTCCTAATAATCCTAATAAATGTTGTTGATTTAACACTGTGGGCATAGGATTTTTAAGAATTAATCCTTTATGGCAGTCTGGCTCCTAGCTTAAGCATCGGATATGCAAGGGTGGAGAATAATTGTTCACGCCTTTAATATGTGTTGGGGCACTTTTTCATTTTTCTGTCCTAGAGGTTCTGACAGTAAGTCAAGGAACGCTTAGGTTTCTTATGTGGTCAGCGGGTGTTGCTGAATTTTCTATTAGGCAGTGAGAGACGCGCAGCTGAATTAGTTGTGCACTATTTCTACGGGGTACTTTGTTCCCGCATTTCCTCTTCTCGCTGTGTGGCGGATAAGCGCCATTTTCTTCCGAACAGAACAATGTGTCTGATCAGGGACATGCCTTCCTTTTGATTCTCCGTAGAAAGGAGCCATTTGCTGAAAATGTGATGCTTGTTTTAATAGGAGCTGTGCCTTAATTATGTTAAGCTACTGTGTGGCCGGGGAGATCCTCAGGGAACACTGTCCGGGTACCTTACAAAAATCTGGTGGCCTTTAGAAGTGCTACAGACTTTGAGATTATATATAATGACTTTCAATCCCTAAATTTTGCAATAAAAATTCTGCAGTTTATAAGTTTGTTTTTCTGCAAACTTAGTATTGTATTCACAAGTAGAGTTTTTGCCCACCAATGTTAGTGAGGCTACTCCCTTAGTTATAAGTTGTTTCAACTTTTATGTATCAGTACATTCCCTCCCTGAGGTATATACGTTTTTACAATCTTAAAGTGACTGTCATTTTAAATATTTTTAAATGTTTTATATAATTTAATTTCAAAAATTTAAATTTTAACCTTATGTCTCTCTGGATGATGCTGTTTAGGCTGTGCCACAGCCTTCTCCTCAAACGTCCCAAGCCTTTGTATGGCGTCACATGCAGTGCCCTGCGATTCCTCTCAATCTCCTGGAGGAGTTATTTGCTTGCAGAATTGTCTGCCCAGGTATCTTCGGGTATCTGTGGCATTATCTGCTTTTCCTATTTTAAAGCGAAATCGCAAGAGGAAAATTATTGAATCAAATAGTAAGTTTTCTGCTCCGCTTACTGCTACACATATTGCCCCTCTTATAGTTTGATGAGGAGGATAGTCGGTAGCATCTGCGGGTTAAAGCTCTGATTCGGACAGTATAATTCCTTCATTTGGTGCTGAAGTAGTTCTCTTCAGATTCAAGCCTTGACACCTTTGTGTATTATTAGGAGGGGTTGGCTTCTGGATAGACCTTGGCTCCCCTGTCGTCAATCCTCAGAATCTAGTAAATTTAATACATACTAGGATTCATCTGTGAACATTTTTCCTGTTCTTGACCGTGCTAGGAGAGTTTTCTCAGGAACAGGAGAAATCAAGGATTCATTTTTCCCCATCTCCTGTCAGTAATAAACTGTCTCCTTTAAATGTCATGGCACATGATGCTTAAAGTAGTAGGGGCCATTGCTATTCTGGATTCTGGAGGTTTTTGTTCTCTTCTTAGTTCAAACGAATGTAAGTGGTTCTGGAAAGGAGCTCCCTTGTCCCAGCTACAAGGTTAGTGTGCTTAGGGACTTTAATTTATTCCTTATCGATGAAAATCTGTCTGACGGTGGCCAGAAGAGCCAAAATCCTTCCTCTTGGCTCTCACTTCAGTCTACTGAAGTCAATCAGTGGCTCTGTGTATGGAGGTGATTGGTCTGATGGTGGTTTCTATGGACAACATTCCCTTGCTCTATACTGTTTGAGAGCTCTGCAGTTGTGCATGCTCAGACAGTGGAATGGGGATTGTCCAGATTGTCTCAAAGAATCTAGTTCAGTCGACAAGGGTCTCTTCCTATGGTAGTTTTATCTGGATCTTCGGGTTTAGGACACATGTGTCGGAGACCTATCTGGGCATTTGGGACCACGGCCACCAGCCTGCTGGACTGGGGAGGAGTCTGGGACTCGTTGAAGGCACAGGGACTTTGGTCCTGGGAGAAGTCTGTTCTCCCCTTCATCATTTGGAGTTGAGAGCGATTTACAATGCTCTGATGTTTTGGCTTCAGTTGCCTTTAGCCCAGTTTATCGGGTTCCAGTGAGACAACATAGCCTCTGTGGCTTACATCAACCTCCAGGGAGGAACTCAGAGTTCCTTAGTCATGAAGGATGAGTTTCAGATTTTTTCTGTGGGTGGGTGCTCACAGTTACTGTCTATCTGCCATCCACATTTCTGGAGTGGACAACTGGGAAGCGGATTCTGAGCAGATAGACTTCCCATTCCGGGGAGTGGGAACTCCATCCAGAAGTGTTCTCCAGGTTTTCTACCAAATGGGGCTTTCCAGAATGGGTTCTGATGGGGTTTCGTCAGAACATCAAGTTTCCAAGTTCGGTTTGAGGTGAAGAGATCCTCAAGCCTTTCTAATAGATGCTCTGGGAGTTCCTTGGGACTTCAGGTTGGCGTATCCTCCTTCTGTTTTGTTCTCCTTCCGCAAGTCATGGTTCGGATCAAGTAGGAGAGAGTATTGGTTTCTTCTGTTAAGTGTGATCAGTCCACGGGTCATCATTACTTCTGGGATATTACTCCTCCCCAACAGGAAGTGCAAGAGGATTCACCCAGCAGAGCTGCATATAGCTCCTCCCCTCTACGTCACTCCCAGTCATTCTCTTGCACCCAACGACTAGATAGGATGTGTGAGAGGACTATGGTGATTATACTTAGTTTTATATCTTCTCTGAATCTGGATCAAGAGACCAGAAATTCTCTTCTATGGTGGCTTTCTCGGCCACATCTGTCCAGGGGGATGCCATTCAGCAGACCAGACTGGACAATTGTAACAACAGACGCCAGCCTTCTAGGTTGGGGTGCCGTCTGGAATTCTCTGAAGGCTCAGGGACAATGGAGTCAGGAGGAGAGTCTCCTGCCAATAAACATTCTGGAATTGAGAGCAGTTCTCAATGCCCTCCTGGCTTGGCCCCAGTTGACAACTCGGGGGTTCATCAGGTTTCAGTCGGACAACATCACGACTGTAGCTTACATCAACCATCAGGGAGGGACAAGAAGCTCCCTAGCTATGATGGAAGTATCAAAGATAATTTGCTGGGCAGAGTCTCACTCTTGCCACCTGTCAGCAATCCACATCCCGGGAGTGGAGAACTGGGAGGCGGATTTCTTAAGTCGTCAGACTTTTCATCCGGGGGAGTGGGAACTTCATCCGGAGGTCTTTGCCCAAATACTTCGACGTTGGGGCAAACCAGAGATAGATCTCATGGCGTCTCGACAGAACGCCAAGCTTCCTCGTTACGGGTCCAGATCCAGGGATCCAGGAGCAGTCCTGATAGATGCTCTGACAGCACCTTGGGACTTCAGGATGGCTTACGTGTTTCCACCCTTCCCGTTGCTTCCTCGATTGATTGCCAGAATCAAACAAGAGAGAGCATCAGTGATTCTAATAGCACCTGCGTGGCCACGCAGGACTTGGTATGCAGACCTGGTGGACATGTCATCCTGTCCACCTTGGTCTCTACCTCTGAAACAGGACCTTCTGATACAGGGTCCCTTCAAACATCAAAATCTAACTTCTTTGAAGCTGACTGCTTGGAAATTGAATGCTTGATTTTATCAAGACGTGGATTTTCTGAGTCGGTTATTGATACCTTAATACAGGCTAGGAAACCTGTTACCAGAAAGATTTACCATAAGATATGGCGTAAATACCTATATTGGTGTGAATCCAAAGGTTACTCTTGGAGTAAGGTTAGGATTCCTAGGATATTGTCTTTTCTACAAGAAGGTTTAGAAAAGGGTTTATCTGCTAGTTCATTAAAGGGACAGATCTCAGCTCTGTCCATTCTGTTACACAAACGTCTGTCAGAAGTTCCTGACGTCCAGGCTTTTTGTCAGGCTTTGGCCAGAATTAAGCCTGTGTTTAAAACTGTTGCTCCACCATGGAGTTTAAACCTTGTTCTTAATGTTTTACAGGGCGTTCCGTTTGAACCCCTTCATTCCATTGATATAAAGTTGTTATCTTGGAAAGTTCTATTTTTAATGGCTATTTCCTCGGCTCGAAGAGTCTCTGAATTATCAGCCTTACATTGTGATTCTCCTTATTTGATTTTTCATTCGGATAAGGTAGTCCTGCGTACTAAACCTGGGTTCTTACCTAAGGTAGTTACTAACAGGAATATCAATCAAGAGATTGTTGTTCCTTCTTTATGCCCAAATCCTTCTTCAAAGAAGGAACGTCTACTGCACAACCTGGATGTAGTCCGTGCTCTAAAATTTTACTTACAGGCAACTAAGGAATTTCGACAAACGTCTTCTCTGTTTGTCATTTACTCTGGGCAGAGGAGAGGTCAAAAAGCTTCCGCTACCTCTCTTTCTTTTTGGCTTCGTAGCATAATTCGTTTAGCTTATGAGACTGCTGGACAGCAGCCTCCTGAAAGAATTACAGCTCATTCTACTAGAGCTGTGGCTTCCACTTGGGCCTTCAAGAATGAGGCCTCTGTTGAACAGATTTGCAAGGCTGCAACTTGGTCTTCGCTTCATACTTTTTCCAAATTTTACAAATTTGACACTTTTGCTTCATCGGAGGCTATTTTTGGGAGAAAGGTTCTTCAGGCAGTGGTTCCTTCTGTATAAAGAGCCTGCCTATCCCTCCCGTCATCCGTGTACTTTTGCTTTGGTATTGGTATCCCAGAAGTAATGATGACCCGTGGACTGATCACACTTAACAGAAGAAAACATAATTTATGCTTACCTGATAATTTCCTTTCTTCTGTAGTGTGATCAGTCCACGGCCCGCCCTGTTTTTAAGGCAGGTAAATATTTTTTAATTTATACTCCAGTCACCACTTCACCCTTGGCTTTTCCTTTCTCGTTGGTCCTTGGTCGAATGACTGGGAGTGACGTAGAGGGGAGGAGCTATATGCAGCTCTGCTGGGTGAATCCTCTTGCACTTCCTGTTGGGGAGGAGTAATATCCCAGAAGTAATGATGACCCGTGGACTGATCACACTACAGAAGAAAGGAATTTATCAGGTAAGCATAAATTATGTTTTTCTCTTAGCTCCTGCGTGGCCTCACAGGATCTGGTAGGTGGATCTAGTAGAGATGCCGTCTCTACTCCTGTGAAATCTTCCGCTGAGGAAGGATCTTCTGCTTCAGGGGTCCTTCCTTGATCTAAATATCGTTTCTTTGAGGCTGACTGCCTGGAGATTGTATGCTTGTTTTTAGCTAAACATGGGTTTTTCGAATCGGTTGTTGAGACCACGATTCAGGATCGTAAGCTTATCACTAGAAAGATTTTCTATTAGATTTGACAGGATCCCAAGGATCTTATCTTTTCTCTAGGTAGGCCTTGAGAAGGGGTTATCTGTTATTAGCCTCAAGAGTCAGATTTTGGCTCTTTTTTGCTGCTCTAGCGTCTGGTGGACGTGCCAGATGTACAATCCTTTTCTCAGGTCCTGGTTCGAATCAGGACTGTGTTTGAGTCAGTTGCTCCCTTGAAGTCTTAACCTTGTTCTTAAGGTTTTTCTTCAGGCTCCGTTTGAGCCTAGGCATTTCATAGATATTAAGTTGTTATCTTGGAAAGTTTTGTTTCTTCTGTTATTTCTTTGGCTTGGAGGGTTTCCGAACTCTCAGCTTGCAGCGTGGTTTTCCTTATCTCGTATTTCAGGCAGATAAGGCAGTTCTTCGTACCAAGTTTGGTTTTCTTTCTAAGGTTGTGTCAGAGATTTTAATCAGGAACTTGTTGTTCCTTCTCCCTGTTCTATTCCTTCTTCTCATAAAGATTGTCTGTTGCACAACTTAGATGTTGTGCGGGCCCTTAGATTTAGATCTACAGGCTACAAAGGACTTTCGTCAGTCCTCTGTATTGTTTGTTGTTTTCTGGATAGACATAAAGGCCAGATAGCTTCTGCCACTTCTCTTTCTCTCTAGTTGAGAAGTGTTATAATTAGGGTTAATATAGTTAATATAGGTGGCGGCGGTGTAGGGGGATTAGATTAGGGGTTAATGTGTTTAATATAGGTGGCGGCGGTGTAGGGGGATTAGATTAGGGGTTAATGTGTTTAATATAGGTGGCGGCGGTGTAGGGGGATTAGATTAGGGGTAAATACATTTATTATAGGTGGCTACGTTGTAGGGGGATTTAGATTAGATGCAAAAGAGCAGTTTACTTTGTGACAAAGCCCCACCAAAAGCCCCTTTAAGGGCTGGTAAAAGAGCTGAATTATTTGGGGCATGCCCCGCAAAAAGCCCTTTTAAGGGCTGGCAATAGAGCAGTTTACTTTGGGGTAATGTCACGCAAAAAGCCCTTTTCAGGGCTATTTGTAGGGTTAGACTTAGGTTTAGTGTTAGGGATAGTTTAGTAATTTAGGGGTTAAATAATTTAATATAGGTGGCGGCAGGGTAGGGGGATTAGATTAGGGGTTAATTAATTTAATATAGCTGGCGGCGGTGTAGGGGGATTAAATTAGGGGTTAATTAATTTAATATAGCTGGCGGCGGTGTAGGGGGATTAAATTAGGGGTTAATTAATTTAATATAGCTGGCGGCGGTGTAGGGGGATTAAATTAGGGGTTAATAATTTTAAAATAGATGGCGGCAGTGTAAGGGGCTCACTTTAGGGGGTAGTTTAATGTAGTTGGCGGCGGGGTAGGAGCTCACATTAGGGGGTTATATTTTTATTGTAGGTGGCGGCGGGGTCCGTGAGCGGCGGTTTAGGGGTTAATAACTTTATTAGGGATTGCGGCGGGGGATCGCGGTTGACAGGTAGATAGACATTGCGCATGCGTTAGGTGTTAGGTTTTATTTAGCAGATCGCGGGTGACAGCTAGATAGACATTGCACATGCGTTAGGTGTTAGGTTTATTTTGTAGCTAGTTTAGGGAGTTACGGGGCTCCAATAGACAGCGTAAGGCTTACTACGGATGCTTTTTGTGGCGAGGTGAAAATGGAGTAAGATTTCTCCATTTTCGCTACGTAAGTCCTTACGCTGTATATTGGATACCAAACTGCGCTGGTTTGGTATACCTGCCTATGGCCCAAAAAACAACGGGCGACGGCAGAAATATACGAGCGTAACTTCTAGGTTACGCCGTATATAGGATACCAAACCAGCGCAAATTTCAGCGTCGCCGGCATTTGCGGGCGACGCTGCATATTGGATCGGGCCCCTGGTGTTGCTATAGCAGTGTGTTCTGACAGTCTAATCACTGCATTCTGCTTTTGCATGTTCTGTGCAGAGACAGATGTTTGAAAGCTACAAGTTATAAGAAATGTAAAGAGGTGTTATCCAAGTCATAAAGTGATCAATTCTTTTTGCAGCAATTGATCCAAGAATATTGTTAAGAAATTCTAATATTTATAGAATAATTTGGTTTTTATATCTATCTTTGTTTTACATTATCCTTTTAGCAGTTTTTTGGACAGATTTTTAATGATTTGGTCTCTAAATTAATTAAAAAAATTGACATCCACTGCCTTAAAGGTATATGAAACCCATTTTTTTTCTTTCATGATTCAGATAGAGCATTCAATTTTAAGCAACTTTCTAATTTACTCCTATTATCAATGTTTCTTCGTTCTCTTGATATGCTTTGTTGAATAAGCAGCAATGCACTATTGGTTGCTGAGTAAACACATGGGTGAGCCAATGACAATCATTGTATATATGCAGCTACCAATCAGCAGCTAGAACCTAGGTTCTTTGCTGCTCCTGAGCTTTCCTAGATAAACCTTTCAGCAAAGGATAACAAGAGAAGGAAGCAAATAAAATAATAGAAGTAAATTGGAAAGTTGTTTTAAAAAGGTATGTTCTATCTGAAACATGAAAGAAAAAATTGGGGTTTCATGTACCTTTAATACACCATTCCCCAATTTGCAAAAAAAAAAGGCTAAGCCTGCCACACTGTGGTGAAAGCAGTGTGCTTTTCTTCAGCCAGCTGGAAAGTTGCAATTATACAAAACACTGTGAAAAAGGTTTAAACATATTTTTTATATATTGTTATATTTCATTTTATTTATCTTTTGAAGAGTATTTATTATATTTGTAAGCTGAAGTTAGTAACTTCTTATATTAAATATTTTACATTTAGGGGAAATATTTTTACATAAAAACTTAAAGGGATAGTAAACACCAAAAATGATATTGTTTAAATAGATAGATAATCCCTTTATTTAACATTCCCCAGTTTTGCATTACCAACACAGTTATATTAATACACTTTTTACCTCTGTAATTACCTTGTATCTAAGCTTCTTTTGACATATTTGCATTTCTGACAATTAGTGATGACTCTTAAATAACTTCACGTGCGTAAGCACAATGCTATCTATATGGCACACATGAACAAACGCTATCTAGCTATAAAACACTGTCAAATGCATTCAGATAAGAGGCAGCCTTCAAGGGCTTATACATTTGCATATGAGTCTACCTAGGTTTAGCTTTCAACTAAGAATAACAAGAGAATAAAGCAAATTTGATGATAAAAATACATTAGAAAGTTGTTTGAAATGACATGCCCTATCTGAATCATGGAAGTTTAATTTAGACTTTACTATCCCTTTAATAATCAGCAATACAGCAGATCCATGTTCATATTACAATAATGTCTGTACTTGTGTGGTCAATTCAATGAATTGCAGTTTTGTTAGTTTTATAGTAAAATTTGACTCATTTGCAAGATTTACCTATGAACTTACGTTTTAGAACAGCTTTGTATCAATGTAAAAACCCTGTTTCCTCTTTAGAAGAAAAAAGAAAAGAAAATCCGAAAAACTCGAATTTAATATGTTTTGAAGAAAATGGAAACTAAACTTGATTTTAAATAAACAAAAGCTATTGACTACAGCATGACTACTAATGCTATTTACATAAAAAATTGGGCGAAATAAATTGCTGTAAAAAGCATATTGGGCTAATTTGTACATATGGGAGTAAGTTTGTGAAAAAAATGGCAATTTGCTTTCATTATGAAATTGTGTACAGTCTTTTTATACTTAGACTATCTGAGTCACCAGCTCATAATAAGCATGTGCAAGATTTACATTATATACATATATGTCTATGGTTCACTGTTTGGCTGTCACATGATACAGGGGTAGTGAAATGGTAGGAAATATTGAAATTTGTCATAAAAAATCTATTGTTTATTTGAATTTCAGAGTGAGTGTTATTACTTTGTTTATTATTATGCATTTGTTGACTACAGAATTCTGCTGTTGGTTATGTTCTCCAAATTAACTGTAAAACATTTTTATTTTATGTGTATTTTTTCCATCTTAAAGGGACACTGAACCCAATTTTTTTCTTTTGTGATTCAGATAGCGCATGCAATTTTAAGCAACTTTCTAATTTACTCCTATTATCAATTTTTCTTCGTTCACTTGCTATCTTTATTTAAAAAAGAAGGCATCTAAGCTTCTTTTTTGGTTCAGAACTGTGGACAGCACTTTTTTATTGGTGGATGAATTTATCCACCAATCAGCAAGAATAACCCAGGTTATTCACCAAAAATGGACCGGCATCTAATCTTACATTCTTGCATTTCAAATAAAGATACCAAGAGAATGAAGAAAATTTGATAATAGGAGTAAATTAGAAAGTTGATTAAAATTGCATGCTCTATCTGAATCACAAAAGAAAAAAATTGGGTTCAGTGTCCCTTTAATATGGGAAAAGTCCACAACTGCATTCCTTACTTGTGGGAAATACTGAACCTGGCCACCAGGAGGAGGCAAAGACACCCCAGCCAAAGGCTTAAATACCTCCCCAACTTCCTCATAACCCCAGTCATTGTTTGCCATTCGTCACAGGAGGTTGACAGAGTAGTGTTTGAAGATTTTGGAGTAGTCTCTTATAGAGGGTATTACTCTTCGAGATGGGACTGGAGTTTTAAGTAGTCCTTGCGGATTGCCACAACCAGGAAACGAACAGTCCGTCTGTAAAGGTCTATCCAAGCTAGACTACATGCCCCAGATTGCAGTGCGGTGCGTCAGGTGGACGGTGGGAGCCAATCCACCAATGAGCACTTGAAAAACAGAAAACCTGAGCACTCGAAGGGGTAAATTTTTTTATCTTTAATATAACAAAGTTAAAAGTCGCATGTAGTATGCGATAAACATGCAGAGGTCTAGGATAATGACAATCCTGACGCGTTTTGCACCCCTATCGGTGCTTAGTCATAAGAAGTCATTTTAAGTAGTCCTGTCAGCCTCTCATTGAGAGCATGGATGAAAGTTTGAAAGTCTGGAGATGCAGGGAGAGTCTTTCTGCAAAACTATCCCTACTCATATTAACAGCTCCATAGGCAATCAGCGTTGACGAGTTTTGCCGCCTGCTTTTTTCACTCAAGTCCATGTTAGAAGCGATGCCACTATATTTAACACTTGAAAGGCCGTGTTCCTGTTCCACGGTGTAGATTCTGGTAAGATTGTTTCATATTTTATGCATGTATGATAACGCAAGAAGACAGAGTCACAGTGTGACTCCTTTTATCTGTATAGAATCAAGGGTTAATATCTCCTTAGGGGGATTATTGAACAGGGGGAATAATCTGATATGTTTTTTTGATTTTATGCTGCTTTTATGTGTGAGAAGTTATGGGCTCATAGGCTGTTATGGAATATACAGGTTTCACTTTCACTTTGAGAGCCATGCAACTTACAAGCTTGGCGCGCTTTCTAATAGCAGGGATGGTCCTGCATTGTGCAACATGTTTAATACCCTTTTTCCTGACCGGGTGTCTATCAGAGAGGAGTCATTAATCTCTGTACTGTCTGGGTCATAGGAGGTGGTGAGTGCCCCAGCCATTGGGGTATAAGGTTGCCATTTTTTGTATATAATAAAATGTTTTATTTCTTTCTAATGACACAATGAGTCCACGGATCATCTAATTACTATTGGGAATATCACTCCTGCCCAGCAAAGAGCACCACAGCAAAGCTGTTAAATATCAACTCCCTTCCCTCTAACCCCAGTCATTCTCTTTGCCTACGTTAGAGCAAGGAAGTGGTAAAGTTAGGTGTTAGTAAAAGATTCTTCAAGCAAGATTTTATTATTTTTTAAGTAGTGCAAGATTGTGCTGCTTTGTTCTAGGGTGTAGCCGTAGTCCATATCAGTCTCTTCAGTAGAGCAGTGGTGGCTTTCAAGCAATGGGATCTTGTGGGACATAATTCTCACTGCGCCTCCTATATACTGATGCTGCCCTATTCCTAAAGCCTGAATAAGATTATTCAGTCTCTGTTTTTTTCCACAGGTCCATGTGAGGAATCTTGCCTCTCAAACCTAGTAAGCTGCCTTGCTCCCGGGCAGATACATAAAGGTAAGTGCTGACTTTTTATTTTCTGGGGATACGTTCAGAATAAAAGATGGCACTTTAAAACACATTATATAATGGGACAGATTATAATAATTCTCTTGCGACTTGGAGACTGTTCTTTAGACAGGTTGTTGGTATGTTATAAACTTCAGACACCTCTGCACCTTGTTGCTTCCTTTCTCTCTTTTGCTTTGGTCGAATGACTGGGGTTAGAGGGAAGGGAGGTGATATTTAACAGCTTTGCTGTGGTGCTCTTTGCCGCCTCCTGCTGGGCAGGAGTGATATTTCCAATAGTAATTAGAAGACACGTGGACTCATCGTGTCAAGAAATAAATAAATTTATCAGGTAAGCATACATTTTGTTTTCTCTAGTTCTCCGGTTATTGCACTACCGATGGGGGATTCTGTTACTTTAGAGGGCAATCCCTCTATTCCGAATGAGTAATTCCTATTTATATGGTGAGGAGGCCTTAGTTCCGCCCTCTCAATTATGTTCCATATGCCTTAATAATGTGATATTGAACATGTTTGATACCACGGAGACGTCTACCTCTGAGGAGATGTTGTCCAGTGAGGTGCGTACCGTACCCTACATTCTTATATCTCTACACATGCAGTTTTCTCGTAGCATTGCTGATCCTCCATCTGGAGGGGGCCTTTTTTCACCAGACATTACTGTGCAGTTCAGACGGCGGTGTCTGCGGCCTTTAATGCTTTACCTCGCCCTGCTAAGCGCAAGCGAAAGGTTACATATTGCAATCCATCCCAGAGTACATCATATAATTTATTGGATTTAACTGAGGGTTATCTGAGGATGAAGTTCTTTCTGAGACTTCAGAGTATAAACATTCTGGGTTGGAGTCTGCTGCCTCTAAACCCCTGGCTGCGGAGGAACCAGACTTTAGTTTAGGACTTTGCACTTTCTTCTAAAGGAAGTTTTGGGCGAATTCAGAGGTTCCAGAGGCCAAATTGCCTGACGAACCTTTAATTTCTAAATTGGATAGAGTTTGAGGATAGGGTGGTACCTTATCCTTCATTGCTCCTGTAAGATGGTGAACATTATTAAGAATGAATGGGACAGGATTGCATACCTTTTCCTCCTCTTCTCCCTTTAGCAAATTGTCCCCGGTCATGGACTCTCAATGGAGTTGTGAGGTTTAGTCTCTAAATGGGATGGCGTTATCTTCACCCTTTCTAAACGTACTACTATCCCGCTTGAAGATAGTTATTCGTTTGAAGAGCCCATGGATAAAAGATGGAAACTCTGTTAAGAAATATGTTTCAACATACGGGATATTTGTTTCAACCAGCGGCGGCTGTTGCCGTGGTTACTGGAGAAACTACCTTCTGGTGTGACTCCTTATAGGATTTGATCGGGGTGGAGGATCCCCTCTACGTTACTCAGAAAAGATTTACGGCCTGGAGGGTTGTTAATTCTTTTATCTGTGCTGCTATTAGGCAGTTTATTCGCTTGAATGCTATGGCTTCAGTTTTTTCTGTTCAGGCCTGTCGGGCTCTGGCTGAAGTCATGGTCTGCGGATATGACTTCTAAGTCTAGACTAGTTGCAGTTGTTAGCGTATGTAGCAATTTGCAACAGACAGTGTTGCAATTTTTACATTGCCACACCTTTATACAAAAGTAGCTATAAGGCTTCCTCTTTCTTCTTTCTCTTTTTGATACAAGTTACTCTTAGATACACAAGTAGCTATTATGTTTTGACTATAAGATTAGTCACTTTCTATTTTACAAACCACTTATTTATTCTCAGGACACTGTACTTGACTTTAACACAGTGCTACCTCTCTATATACTTTGGGGCCTATCTATCAAGCTCCGAATGGAGCTTGATGGCCCGTGTTTCTGGTGAGTCATCAGACTCGCCAGAAACAGCAGTGTGAAGCAGCGGTCACAAAGACCGCTGCTCCATAACCTGTCCGCATGCACTGAGCAGGCGGACAGACATCGCTGGAAATCAAACCGATCGAGTACGATCGGGTTGATTGACACACCCTGCTGCTGGTGGCCGCGAGTCTGCAGGGGGCGGCGTTGCACCAGCAGCTCTTGTGAGCTGCTGGTGCAATGCTGAATACAGAGTGCGTATTGCTCTCTGTATTCAGCGAGGTCTGGCGGACCTGATCCGCACTGTCGGATCAGGTCCTCCAGACTTTGATAAATAGGGGCCTTTTTGTTATATTGTATTAAGCTTCCAAAACACATATTTGCATTTTATTGATTACAGTTGATAACCACTGATGATTTTTTTTCATAATCTCTATCTGGGTATGGTCAGACATACTGCTAGACATTGTATATAACTTAAATAATGTTACACTTGTTTACATAATATATCTACGCCGCACTTGTTTAAGATGGAGACAATAAGGTCCTTTCTTCCCCTCTTTGAGAGGGGTAGTTCATGACCACAATAGATCTGAAGGATGCTCCCTTCTCATACCAATCCTCAAGGACCACTTCCAGTTCCTAAGGTTTGCATTCCTGGACCAGCACTTCCAGTTTATTGCCCTTCCATTTGGTCTAGCCAAAGAAATTTTTCGAAGAATAGACCATTTGGAATATCTTCTTCGATCCCATGGATGGCAGATAATCTAGAGAGAGTTCTCTTGTATCAAGTACCAGGGTAGAATTCTTGGGTACTATAATAGTCTCCATAGACATGAGAATATCTCTAACAGACCAGAGATGTTGCAAGCTAACTTCAACATGTCTTGCCCTTCATATCTCCTGAAGGCCATCTGTGGCTCGGTGTATGGAAGTGATTGGTCTCATGGTGTCTAGCTTGGACATCATTTCCTTTGCCAGGTTTCACCTCAGACTGTTGCAACTGCGCATGCTGAACTAGTGGAACCGCAATCATTCAGATCTGTCTCAACAGATTTCTCTGGACAACCAATCGGGAGAATCGCTTTTTTGGTGTTTTTTTCCGGATCACTTATCCTGAGGGACGTCCGTCTCAAGACCATCCTGGGTGATTGTGACTTCTGTTTGCGAGTCTGTCAGGATGGAGAGTAGTTTGAGGTGCCAGGAAGACACAGGGCATCTGGTCTTAGGAGGTAAAGCTCCCTCCTGATCTCATTTTGGATCTTCGGGCAATATACAATGCTCTGAAGGCTTGGCCTCTGCTGGGTTCGTCCCAGTTAATCAGATTCCAATCAAACAATATATCCTCAGTGGCTTACATCAGCCATCAGGGGGGAACGAGAAGCTCCCTATTTTTGAGGGAAGTATGTCTGATTCTGGTGTGGGGGAGACCCTGCATTTGGTCACTGTCAGCGATCCACATTCCAGATGTGGACAACTAGGAAGCGGATTTCCTCAGCAGACAATCCTTTCATCCGGGAGAATGGTCTCTCCATCCCGAGTGTTTGCAGAGATTTGCAAGAGGAAGATCTTATAACGTCTCAATACCAAGCTAACCCAGATAAGAGTCGAGGTACAGGGATCCTCAGGCGGAGCTAACAGATGCTTTAGCGGTGCCTTGATGGTTCAATCTAATTTATCCTTTCCGACCGTTATCACTACTTCCTAGTGTAGTGGCTCGAGTCAAGCAGGCGTCAGTGATACTGACTGCTCCATCTTGGCCGCGAAGAATATGGTTCACGGATCTAGTGGGGAAGTCATCATCTCCTCCATGGAAGTTACCTTGTCGCAGGGATCTGCTGACCAAGGTTTCTTCGTTCATCACTGTCTACATTCTCTGAGGATGACTGCGTGGAGATTGAATGCTTAGTCCTAGCCAAGAGAGGGTTTTCTGAGAGAGTTGTTTTTGCTCTCATTCAAGCTCGTAAACTGGTTGCTCGTCGCATCTATCATAAGGTTGGAGGACCTGAATATTCTGTTCTCCAGGATGAACTGGAGAAGGGCTTTTCTGCACGTCACCTGAAGGGACAGTTTTCGGCCCTGTCTGTGTTACTGCTGGGATCAGACCTGTGTTTAGATCTAAGGCTACACCTTGGAGTTTAAATTTTGTCCTTAAGGTTTTGCAACAGGCTCCGTTGGAGCCTATGCATGAAATTGACATTAAATTATTGTCTTGGAAGGTTCCTTTTCTACTTGCTATTGCTTCTGCGCGCAGAGTATCTTTGATTTCTGCCTTGCAATGCGTCCCTCTTTATCTGGCTTTTCATGCCGATAAGGCTGTTCTACGAACCAAGTTAGATTTCTTCCTAAGGTTGTGTCAATTTGCAACATCAATCAAGAGATTGTGGTTCCTTTCTTATGTCCTAATCCTTCTCGTCGAAGGAACATTTACAACGTAATCCTGGGTGTGGTTTGTGCCTTGAAGTTCTATCTTCGGGCCACAAAGGAATTTAGACTAACCTCTTTCTCTGTTTGTTCTCTTTTCTGGTAAGAGTAGGGGTCAGAGGACCTCTTCGACTTCCTTATGTTTTTGTCTGTGGAGTGTCATCCATTTAGCATAGAAACGGCGGGACATAAGCCGCCTCTGAGGATTACAGCTCATTCTACGAGAGCAGTGGTTTCTTTTTTGGCCTTCAATGGATCATATTTGTAAGGCATACTTTTTCCAAAATTATACAAGTTTGATGTTTTTGCTTCTGCTGAAGCAGCCTTCGGGAGAAAGGTTTTGCAGGCTGTGGTGGTTCTTCTGGCACCTTTTTCACCCTGATATTTCTCTTACTGTTCCTTGTTCCCTCGGCAGAATGACTGGGGTTATGAGGAAGTGGGGGAGGTATTTAAGCCTTTGGCTGGGGTGTCTTTGCCTTCTCCTGGTGGCCAGGTTCAGTATTTCCCACAAGTAAGGAATGCAGCTGTGGACTCTTCCCATACAGATGGAAATTAAATTCAGGTAAGCATAATTTTATGTTATTTGTTAAAATAAAAGTTTTGCTTTTTTTTTTTTTTTTTATCTTGTTCTGTAACATTTTAGTAGTGTTCAGATAATTACTGTATTTTAACAAGTGTGTAGTATTTAAATGTAGAATTTTTGTTTTAACTATGTATTTAACCCAAAGTATTAGACCATTTTCTCATTACAGTTTTATATCCCTTAAAGGGACAGTCTAGTCAAAATTAAACTTTCATGATTCAGATAGGGCATGCAATTTTTCCTATTGTCTTTTTTTCATTAAATTTGCTTTGAAAAGCTAAACCTAGGTAGGCTCAAACTGATTTCTAAACCATTGAAAACCGCTTCTTAGTTCAAAGCATTTTGAAAGTTTTTCACAGTTAGACAGTACTAGTTCATGTGTGTCATATAGATAACATTATGCTCACTCCCGTGGAGTTATTTATGAGTCTGCATTGGTTGGCTAAACTGCATGTCTGTCAAAAGCACTGAGATAAGGGGCAGTCTGCAGAGGCTTAGATACAAGGTAATCATAGAGGTAAAACATATATTAATATAAACATGTTGGTTATGCAAAACTGGGGAATGGGTAATGAAGGGATTTTCTATCTTTTAAACAATAAAACATCTGGTGTAGACTGTCCCTTTAAATTCAACATTTTAAAATAATTTCTATTTTAAATATGGTGCCTTGTCTGTGGGAATACCATTATCATGTTTTTTGGTTTGCACCACTAGGGGGAGACTCACCAGACGCACACAACATGAGTATAAGCAGAGAACCCTCCTGGAGTGGCAGCAACCGGCAGAGGAACCTCTCCCCTCGGATCAGCACTTCCTCTCCAGGTAAGATACAACCTTCCATTTAGGAGTTTTTTTGCTTTCTGCTTTTATATGGTTATGCTCTCTCTTCTGTATATATTATTCATTATCTCTGTGAATTGGACTGGTCATACCTGCTATTATTTACCAAGGAACAAGGCCTGCTGATTTCCTAACACCACACAAACTGCTTTCCTAAAGCAAAAACATCTAGTATTTTAAATTATTACTTTCTCATATTTTAGTTACCTTGTCTCAGCGTTTCCCATGACCGTTTTATGTCTTTATGGATTGTGATTCATGGTAATAGGTGCACATTACTATTTTTGTTCTTTTAGAGACATAGAAAAACAAAAATGTATGGCTTCCCCATGACTCAGAATCCAGAGATCAGTGCAGCACTGGATGAAAGATGCAAGGGTCTGTCAGGAGTCCAGAAACTCATTGACCTTTTATACACATACACTAATTACAAGCAAACAGATCCCAGGTGAGGATGGTTAGCCATTCAAACCCCTTTGTGTCAACTTGTGTGCATGTTATCAGGCCAAAATCACCAGGGTATGTAAACTTTTAAACAGGGTCATTTGGGTAGTTTCTTTTGTCATTATGATTTAAAAAGAGTAAACACAGTTGATTGATAATAAATGGCTTCAGCCAAACACTAACCACGAGTGAAAGAAAAGTTTTTGTGTTATCATTCATATTCTCTGAAAAATGGCCAAGAAATCATAAATTCTGCCAGGGTATGTAAACTTATGAGCACAACTGTACATATGTATCATTTATAGATCTATTGCAAATACTAAATTATTTGTTAACCTACAGCCTGTATACTTTTTATAATTTATAATCATTCAAATACCTCAGTATTTCATAAACATATACATATGGGAAGAATACATATCCTTAAATAAACAGAAATAATAATAATGTTCTATTTCAAATGTTGTTTAATTATTTATTCCCAATGATTGATTAAATATAAAACAGAATTAAATCCTTAAGGTAAACGTTTTTGCAACTTAAAGCTCCAAAAAGCCTCTCTACAATATAAGAGTTTGGTTTTGTCTCCACCCCTTTTTGGAGTTAGTACCTTTTTAATTATTTGCCACTTAAAGGAGACTGTATTCTTTCCATGTACATAGATAAAGTGATTAGAGAGTGCTGAACACTCTTTCTCATTGTCAATATTAGTAAGGTGCTCCCTAATTCGTGTTCTCATCATCCTAGTGGTGAGACCTACATATTGCATCTTAGATTCAACACAAGAAGCTAAGCATACTACATTACTCATTGAACAGTTCACACACTGCAATGTAGTATAGTCATTTCCTGTTGAGTATGAAACAAATTTGGAAGTGATTTGTATATAATCACAAGCTCTACAACGGGAGTTCCCACATCTATAGGTCTTGTTATGTCTTAGCCAGAAGCTCTGTATTCCTGACTTTTTAATAGGTAGATTTGTAGGTGATAGAATATTACCTAATGATGTCCCCTGTCTATATAAAAATCTGCAACCATTTTTGGCTGTTTCCTTCAATTTATCATCTGCTAGGAGGATTGGAAGATGCTTTTTGACAATGTTACAGATTCTTGAATATTGGTTGCTGTAAACCGTAACAAATGTAGTTTGTTTGGGGTATCTCTTTTTCTCTCTTGGTTTATCTTCTAGTAAGCTTTCCCTTGGGCAATGATCAGCCTGCATTCTAGCTCTTTTGATTACTCTATAAGTGTACCCCCTCTCTTTCAACTGTGATGTCAATTTCTTGCATTCTCGTTTATATTGATCTTCATTACTACAATTTCTTTTCATTTGTAGGAATTGACCTTTAGCTATCGCAAAAGGTACATGACTAGGGTGATTGCTTGTTGCATGAATCAATGAGTTTTTGGATATCGGTTTCCTATATAGTTGGCTCTCAATCTTATTTGAAGCACCTATGAGGCTAACATCTAATAGTTGATCTGTCTGCTATCATATTCCATTGTGAATTTAAGACCCACTGTGTTACCATTCAGATTTTTAACAAAAGAGAGTGCTTCTTCCTCTGTTCCTGTCCAGATAAATATCAGGTTGTCTATGAATCTTTTATAGATCTTAATCGATGACCTGTATGGATTTTATCTCCAAAGATGTGTTCGGCCTCCCACCAACCTAAAAACAGGTTGGCGTAGGACTGGGGAAATTTTGCCCCCATCGCCGAACCACATCTTTGGAGTCAAGACTGACCCTCAAAACTGAAAAAATGATGTTGCAGAAGATATCTTATTAAATATCAATCAATGTCCTGCTGTATTATTCGTAGCAAATGCTTAGTGTCCCTTAAACAACTCACTATCTACTAACCAATGGTTGGATAATGGAGTCTACCCACTCTGATAGTGGTTCCAGTAACGATCCTATACCGGATACTATAGGTCTTCCTCTTATATCATCTAAAGACTTGTTAACTTTAGGTAAATGGAAGAGGGGTATTTTCGGGTATTGAACATATAGAAATTCAGCTGTTTTGGGATCCACATATCCCTTTTCCACCCCCTCATCCATTATTGACCTCACTTGTTGTTGGTATATCTTAGTTGGATCAGTTCTCAATTCACATATGTTTTAGTATCATTTAACTGATTTTGAGCTTCACTAACATAGTCTTCTCTTAGGAGTACTACTGTACTTCCTCCTTTGTCTGATCTTTTGACCACCAAATTAGTCTTTTCTTTCAGCGACAAAGTTGCTTCTTCCAAGATCCTATTTTTAATGCTCTTATTAGTTTTAAACCTTTATTTAACTCAGTTCTTTTTCTACAGCTTTACGAAACAACTCCAAAACAGTACCTCTGCTCTGTATTGGATAGAATAAGGATTTACTTGAGAAAGTCTCTGTTAATTTATTTTCATTGTATTCTTTATTTGTTACAGGAGTTTCAATAATAACATCATCATCTGTAAGGCTCACAAGATCTCTAAGGCAACATTGATCCTTAAAATTGAGGTTAGAATAAGGGGCAAAACCTTCCTCTTTTTGAATAGAGCAAGTCATAGAATTATTATTATCATTGTCACCAGGGACTATGTCTTCTTTCAGAGAGGCAGCTGAGTAATAATGACATTTCAATGTTAAATTCCTTAAGGCCACAAAATATATAGACAAGGATCACTCAACCGTAGAGCAATAGAGGACTGAAGAGTGATAACACAAATTCAATAGTATGAAATATTGCTACAGTTTAATGGTAAAATATTTTCTCATATAACCATATTCAACTATAAAAACAAGAGAAAGAGGTTCTAAAAATCTTATGTCAGCACAAATTTTATATACCTAGTATAAAAGTCTCAAATACGCAAAGGCATATGAATGCTAATATAACACATTGAGCAATGTTGCCCTATAGTAGGTGTCTAAGATCAACGGTCAGAGTAAGGACGCCAAGTAACGCCGCGCTTGTGGCTGAGGGTCCGTAAGTAATTCTCTGATTTCCCCGAACATCTTCATACTTGTATACCATCTAAAAGATATATCCGACTAAGAGAGAACACCCGGGTAAAGCTGCGAGGGTAGCGCGGGTTCTCCTTAACCTGTTTATTGTGGCAACCGTTGTACTACAAGTACTTGCCTAAAGACTACACTCTGGCTGCTTTAAATCATTGTATTCAGAGGTCATTTCACATGCATATCATATATATGGATACCACTAAGGCACTTTAAGGAACTATAATTTCTAAAGAAAAAGAACAATTGCATTGAGAAATTAATTTCAGTCAACTAGACACTTCACACTTATTTTCCTTGTTTAATTTTCGTATTGGCATTAGTTGTTGTAACAGATTTGTGATACATTAGACTAGATATGTTATCCATTTAACAGCCACTTTAAAGCTTTTTCTTTATCCACACTTGTATTAGTCACTCACCTGAGTACCTACGATATGTATTACATCTAGCACTTAAAGGAATATTAAACCCAAAAATTTTCTTTCATTATTCAGACAGAGAATACAATTTTAAACAATATTCCAATTTACTTCTTTTATCTAATTTGCTATTTTCTTTAGATATCCATTGTTGAAGAAATAGCAATGCATATGGGTCAGCCAATCACACAAGGCATCTATGCGCAGCTACCAATCAGCAGCTACTGAGCCTATCTAGATATGCTTTTCAGGAAAGAATATCAAGAGAATTAAGCAAATTAGATAATAGAAGTAAATTAGAAAGTTGTTTAAAATTGTATTCTCTATCTGAATCATGAAAGAATTTGTTTGGGTTTAATGTCCCTTTAATGAACACTAACCCTTAGCATTTTACATGCAGTTTTTGCACTATATATGTATGTACTAACCAAATCCCCTTATTCCTTTTCTCCTTGAGGTCTTATTAAACCTCACTTATATGATCTTTACTAAATCTTAGACACCTACTTTAGGGCAACATTGCTTAATGTGTTCTATTAGCATTTATATCCCTTTGCGTATTTAAGACTTTTATACCAGGTATATCAAATTTGTGCTGACATAAGATTTTTAGAACCTCTTTGTCTCGTTTTTATAGTTGAATATGGTTATATGAGAAAATATTTTTATTTTTCTAGGGGAGATGTCCCATTTTTATACTTTTTTTTTTATTTTATATTTTTTTATTGAGGCAAATAATAATACAGTGCAGAGCATTACAACCACAAACATATGCCCTTAGCCCGTAAGGACATTTATCCAAAGTATACATCTCTTCCAGTACATTAAGCATAACAAACCATACTTAAAATCATTAATGAGATCTTACATTTAAAAAACGCTAGGTATTGAAGAGCTAATAGTCAAAAATATTGCATAGAGTATAGTAATTCCTATGTGGTCAAAGGGAACATAACAGCTGGCCTCAGGTTTTTTAGGTCTATAACATATAGGACTTTTTTTGGGTCCTCAGGTCTATAGATAGATAGATTTTCAAATTAGCATATAGGGCCGCCCTCAGGCCCTGGGGTCTATAAATGACCAGATAAATATAGAGCTTTCAAATATATTACATATTGGGCCATATCAAGGCTCTGGACTATAACCCTCATCTTAAACCAAAAGGACCACACTTGGGTCTCTGACCACTGGAAAAAAGCTTATCGTAAGAGAGTGGGACTAACATGAAACCAAATAGGGGAGGGAATATCATTAGCCGCTGCGTTGTCACATCTTTAAGTACAATAAGAGGGAGGTTTTTAATGGAATCTGTGTTCCTATGTTTAATAATTAAACTACTACTAAGGGGAAACCCCTTAGGGGGGGAAAGCCGGTGCCAGCTAATCAGGTATTAAATAACAGTTTACATATCTTAAGAATTAATAAACATAGAGAGTTAATAGCAATAACCCTGTAATAAAAACAAAACTAGATTGCCAAACATATAAGTTCCACCCAAATAACTGCTGGTAGTGGTGCATTTAAGGTCGTATTTATCCAAAATTACACTGTATCACCTACCTAGGGGCATGGGCCCTATACCCCCAGGCTGGAGGCAAAATGCTGATCCTCTCGATAAACCTTAGTGTAATATAGCTAATATAGTATGGCTAAGGGAGAATATTATAATATAAATGGTTTAACTGGGTTAGGGCTATGAAGCAAGGTAGACCGGATTAACTAGGGCAACTTCCATATGATTGCTTCCGGTGGGGTGAAAAATACATACAGAGAGATATAGCAGCCCAATATAAACTGCACCTTCACCTTCACTCAATGGGTCAACAATATGGATGAACGAACTTTGTACAGTAGTGAACAGAACACATATAAGTGAATATGAGTGAGAGTACACAGCTAGAGCATCAGAACAGTTGCATGTGTCTCCGTTAAATCAGTGAGTACAAAATAAATGTGCAGCATGCGGTCAGTCAGATTCAGCAGTAATTCAGAGAGCGCTAGTGTCAAGCCTAAACGAGACTATCCTCAGGGGGTGAGTATAGTGGGGACATTAGATCAGAACCCTAATGCACACTTCTAACAGTAGAACAAAATAGTAAAATCCAGAACCTATAACACGTGAGTGATAAACATGCATGCTGTGTCTATGGAGTTATATCATTTAACATGTCGCAGCAACATAAGTGGAAACAAGATATAAACTTTTAAGGTGTGAGCTGACATACCAATGGTACACATATCACTGTAATATTGACAGGGAAAAAACATCGGAGTGCATTGGGTGTTATAACATGACCATGGTAAGCTAGAGAGCAAAACAAGTACTATACTATAAATGCGTTAATCCCGGCCCTAAGGCCGACAATGAACAAGGGCAAACACAAATTATCCAGTAATCAAGCTCTCTAACAAACCTTAATGTTCAGTTCAGCAAACACAGTCCTTAAATGGTCAGTGTCGGTAGAAACATAGAGAGTCTTCAACCGATGCCAGATTTGAGGCAAGGTAGTGCAGGGAGTATCATCACAGGCCAGTCTGCCTCAAGTGCGCTTTGTATATCCCAGCTGCGCTGAGCTGGTTTCCCTTCAAATACAGACCTTCGTGGTTTCTTGCGTTTGGCCCCAGTGTCTTTAAGACGAGTGTTCCCCTTGGCTCCTTGTCGCTGAGATTGTTTACCATTAGTGCGCCGCCAAGCCAAGATGTTTGCTGGACTATTAGCCTCTAGACCGTCGTTATCCAGCAGCTGCTCATGTAGACTGTCAGGCGGTTCTGTAGGGACTTGAATACACATCCCAGTAGTTACACCTCCCTGTTTAACAGACAGTTCATCTGCAGTGTACACATCCATGCCCTGTAAGGGAAGGTGATCAGCAGGGCTTGATGGATCTGTGATCGGTGTCTGACTAGGTAGGAGTCTATACAGCTTGTCCAGGACAATCTCCAAGTCCCTTTCTATGTCTCTAAAATGATCAGCCAATAGTTGTGTCACCTCAGATTCCCATCTTTTCAGACCCTCCATTATGCTGTGCGGGTGATTGAGATCACTTATTATGTGAACTTTAAGCCCGGCTGGTGTATTTAGTAACAGGCTAACTAGAACTGTGGCGCTACAGCCGTATTATGTGTGCATCCAATTTATCAGTTTACAGCGTTGTCACAAGAGAGTTGGTAGGAGAGAGCATTTTTATGCCAAGATGGCGATTCGCGCCTCTGTTGTAAGCTATGCAGCGTAGATTTCAGGATCTTTTCCTTCCGTATTACCACTCCATATGTATACCGTTGCTGAAGAGGTATCAGTGTTATCTGGGCTATCTGCTAGAGTTGTAAAATAACCTGATTTTCAGGGAAACAATGCCATTTTGCACGATGTGTATTCAGGAGCTCTTGCTATGTGCGACTTATCTCTTTAGCTGCTGGCTCCGCCCCCCCCCCCCCCATTTTTATACTTTAGCATTGTACTAATTTTTAAATTACTTGTTTGATAATTATTAGACATTAAACTGCCTAAAGACAATTAAAAGGGTAGGTTTAGATAGGAGCTTATAGAGGGCTTTTCTGAGCGCCTCTCTTCCGTTTTTTGAATAAATTTTAAATTCCTTACAAATCTATTTAGGTCAATGAGGCTATCAAAAAGTTTAAAATCCTCATAGGGAACCAAACCTAGGCCTAGATTTAATACTTTATACTCCATAGTAAGTTTCAAACCAGAAACATTAAATCACATTCCCTACTAGTTGTATCACTTTACTAGGGGTTACTACTTCAGTTTGAATCATTGTTTCTGTGTTCTCAGTTTATATCTGTTCCTGCCTCTCGGTTCTCTCTGCTCTCTTCTTGCAACCCCCCCCCCCCTTCATTTCCTTTCTTTTCCTTCAGTTAGAATTCCTTGATTACCTCTGCCTCTACCCATATAGGTTCTCAATATAGAACCCCTGTTTTGCTTCTCCTTTGGAGGAGGTAGAAAACTTTCACCAACAGAATTATCAGTATAGTCCTCAGTCATAATTGGATCCTATATCTTCTTCCATCGATTCTGCTTCCATATCTAGATATGCTTTTCAACAGCAGATATCAAGAGAACAAAGTAGATATTAGAAGTAAACTGGAAAGTTGTTTAAAATTGTATTCTCTATCTGAATTATGAAAGAAAATGTTTGGATTTCATGTCCCTTTAAACAAGAGGCCATAAGATCTAAATGTGAAATATGTTATAAATGTACAATCTGGGGAAAAATAACTCTTAAGGAAGAACCCCTTTTACAGGATGTGAATTGCAGAAAATATAAATTCCTTGGAAGATCAATAGATGCCACAGTAGAGATTTTGTCTGACAGAGATATAGGTCTCATTTGAGAAAAAAACAAATTAAGTCTGTAGAGCCAAGAAGATTACATGCGCTCTCCTGAACTTATAGACTGTTCTGTTCTGTAACTCGAGAGACCAGCATCTGTAGAAATATTGTCTAAGAAGGACGAATAAAGAACGCCCCAGAAGACTCGAAAGGTTAATATTCACCTGGACATAGAGTAGAAAATAACAAGCCAAATTGGTAAGAGTAATATAGAACAACATCTGATGGTAAAAACATTCATCTGAAACTTCAGTACAGATCAAAGAAGAGAATACAAAGATGTTTGTAACTTGGGATCTGAATAGATCCATAAAAGAAGAGGCATGGTATAGTCTATAAGATTCTTAGAATAAAACTCATAATTAAGCAAAAACAACCTTTGCTGGCATGGAGAGAAATCACTCAGAATCTTTTGCAGGCTTATGTTGAGCATTATTTTGTAATGTAGGAGCCTCTCTTATGAATATAGAATAGAACCCTTCATAGCTAGAACAGCTCAGAAGGTAACATTTTCTCCAACATTGGAGTGTCCGGTCCACGGCGTCATCCTTGCTTGTGGGAAATATCTCTTCCCCAACAGGAAATGGCAAAGAGCCCAGCAAAAGCTGTCCATATAGTCCCTCCTAGGCTCCGCCCACCCCAGTCATTCTCTTTGCCGTTGCACAGGCAACATCTCCACGGAGATGGTTAAGAGTATGTGGTGTTTAGTTGTAGTTTGTTATTTTAAAATAGTGCTGGTATGTACTATTTACTCTGAAACAGAAAAAAGATGAAGAGTTCTTTTTGTGAGAGGAAGATGATTTTAGCAGCAGTAACTAAAATCGTTTGCTGTTTCCACATAGGACTGTTGAGATGAAGTAACTTCAGTTGGGGGAAACAGTTAGCAGACTTTTCTGCTTAAGGTATGACTAGCCATATTTCTAACAAGACTGTGTAATGCTGGAAGGCTGTCATTTCCCCTCATGGGGACCGGTAAGCCATTTTCTTAGTCTCAAACAGAATAAAGGGCTTAATATGGGCTATAAAACTGGTAGACACTTTTATGGGCAAAATCGATTGCTTTATTTGGGCATTTTATACATCTTATGTTTGAAATTCACACTTATAAACTTTGGGGAACGTTTTTTAACGTCAGGCACTGAGTTAGACACCTTTCCAGTCAGGAAGGGCCTTCCCAGTTGTAGGCTGAGCCTCATTTTCGCGCCATTACTGCGCAGTTACTTTTGAGAGCAAGACATGCAGATGCATGTGTGTGGATCTGAAAGTAGTTGGAAAGGTTCCTAGAAGGCTTCATTTGGTATCGTATTCCCCCCTGGGTTTGGTAAAGTCGCAGCAAAGGCTGTAGCTGGGACTGTAGAGGAACAATTCCTTCATACTTTTTCACATATTCAGTAATAAAGTGTGCACTGTTTAAAATTTAAAGAGACAGTAACGTTTTTGTTTTAAAACGGTTTTTGTACTTTATTGACAAGTTTAAGCCTGTTTAACATGTCTGCACCTTCAGATAAGCTATGTTCTATATGTATGAAGATCAATGTGTCTCCCCCATCAAAATTGTGTGATAATTGTGCCATAGCGTCCAAACAAAGTAAGGACAGTACTGCTATAGATAGTAAAGTTGCCCAAGATGATTCATCAGATGAAGGGAGTAGACATAGTTCTACATCATCTCCTTCTGTGTCTACACCAGTTTTGCCCACGCAGGAGGCCCCTAGTACTTCTAGCGCGCCAATGCTTATTACTATGCAACAATTGACGGCAGTAATGGATAACTCAATAGCAAATATTTTATCCAAAATGCCTGCATATCAGAGAAAGCGCGATTGCTCTGTTTTAAACACTGTAGAGCAGGAGGACGCTGATGATAATTGCTCTGTCATACCCTCACACCAATCTGAAGGGGTCATGAGGGAGGTTTTGTCAGACGGGGAAATTTCAGATTCAGGTAGAATTTCTCAACAGGCAGAACCTGATGTTGTGACATTTAAATTTAAATAAGAGCATCTCCGCGCACTGCTTAAGGAGGTGTTATCTACTCTGGATGATTGTGACAACCTGGTCATTCCAGAAAAATTATGCAAGATGGACAAGTTCCTAGAGGTTCCGGTGCACCCCGACGCTTTTCCTATACCCAAGCGGGTGGCGGATATAGTGAATAAGGAGTGGGAGAAGCCCGGCATACCTTTTGTCCCCCCTCCTATATTTAAGAAATTATTTCCTATGGTCGACCCCAGAAAGGACTTATGGCAGACAGTCCCTAAGGTCGAGGGGGCAGTTTCTACTCTAAACAAGCGCACTACTATTCCTATCAAGGATAATTGTGCTTTCAAAGATCCTAAGGATAAAAAATTGGAGGGTTTGCTTAAAAAGATTTTTGTACAGCAAGGTTACCTCCTGCAACCCATTTCGTGCATTGTTCCTGTCACTACAGCAGCGTGGTTCTGGTTCGAGGAACTAGAAAAGTCGCTCGGTAGAGAGACTCCGTATGAGGAGGTTATGGACAGAGTTCACGCACTCAAGTTGGCTAATTCTTTTATTTTAGATGCCGCTTTGCAATTAGCTAGATTAGCAGCGAAAAATTCAGGGTTTGCAATTGTGGCGCGCAGAGCGCTTTGGCTAAAGTCTTGGTCAGCGGATGTATCTTCCAAGACAAAATTGCTTAATATCCCCTTCAAGGGTAAAACTCTCTTTGGGCCAGAATTGAAAGAGATTATCTCAGACATCACTGGGGGAAAGGGCCACGCCCTTCCACAAGATAGGCCTTTCAAAGCCAAGAATAAGTCTAATTTTCGTTCCTTTCGCAATTTCAGGAACGGACCGGCCTCCAACTCTGCAGCCTCTAGACAAGAGGGTAATGCTTCACAAACCAAACCAGCCTGGAAACCGATGCAAGGCTGGAACAAGGGTAAGCAGGCCAAGAAGCCTGCTGCTGCTAACAAAACAGCATGAAGGAGTAGCCCCCGATCCAGGACCGGATCTAGTAGGGGGCAGACTCTCTCTCTTTGCTCAGGCTTGGGCAAGAGATGTTCAGGATCCCTGGGCACTAGAAATAGTTTCTCAAGGTTATCTTCTGGAATTCAAGGAACTACCCCCAAGGGGAAGGTTCCACATGTCTCACTTATCCTCAAACCAAATAAAGAGACAGGCATTCTTACATTGTGTAGAAGACCTGTTAAAAATGGGAGTGATACACCCAGTTCCAACGGCGGAACAAGGAATGGGATTTTACTCAAATCTGTTTGTAGTTCCCAAAAAAGAGGGAACTTTCAGACCAATTCTGGATTTAAAGATCCTAAACAAATTTCTCAGAGTACCATCGTTCAAAATGGAAACCATTCGAACGATTCTACCTACAATCCAGGAAGGTCAATTTATGACTACCGTGGATCTAAAGGATGCATACCTACATATTCCTATCCACAAAGATCATCATCAGTTCCTAAGGTTCGCCTTTCTGGACAAACATTACCAGTTTGTGGCCCTCCCATTCGGGTTAGCCACTGCTCCAAGGATTTTCACAAAGGTACTCGGGTCCCTTCTAGCGGTTCTAAGACCAAGGGGCATTGCTGTAGTACCTTACTTGGACGACATTCTAATACAAGCGTCGTCTCTTTCAAAGGCGCAAAGGCTCACACAGACATCGTTCTGGCCTTTCTCAGATCTCACGGATGGAAGGTGAACATAAAAAAAAGTTCCCTGTCTCGGTCGACAAGAGTTCCTTTCTTGGGAACAATAATAGATTCTTTAGAAATGAGGATTTTCCTGACAGAAGTCAGAAAGTTAAAACTTCTAAACGCTTGTCAAGTTCTTCATTCTATTCCACGTCCTTCCGTAGCTCAGTGCATGGAAGTGGTAGGATTGATGGTTGCAGCAATGGACATAGTTCCTTTTGCGCGAATTCATCTAAGACCATTACAACTGTGAATGCTGAAACAGTGGAATGGGGACTATACAGACTTGTCTCCAGTGATTCAAGTAGATCAGAAGACCAGAGACTCACTCCGTTGGTGGCTAACCCTGGACCACCTGTCCCAGGGAATGAGCTTCCGCAGACCAGAGTGGGTCATCGTCACGACCGACGCCAGTCTAGTGGGCTGGGGCGCGGTCTGGGAATCCCTGAAAGCTCAGGGACTATGGTCTCGGGAAGAGTCTCTTCTCCCGATAAACATTCTGGAACTGAGAGCGATATTCAATGCTCTCAGGGCTTGGCCTCAACTAGCAAAGGCCAGATTCATAAGATTCCAATCAGACAACATGACGACTGTTGCTTATATCAATCATCAGGGGGGAACAAGGAGATCCCTGGCGATGAGAGAAGTGACCAAAATAATAAAATGGGCGGAGGATCACTCCTGCCACCTATCTGCGATCCACATCCCAGGAGTGGAAAACTGGGAGGCGGATTATCTGAGTCGTCAGACATTCCATCCGGGGGAGTGGAAACTCCACCCGGAGATCTTTGCCCAGTTAACTCAATTATGGGGCATTCCAGACATGGATCTGATGGCGTCTCGTCAGAACTTCAAGGTTCCTTGCTACGGGTCCAGATCCAGGGATCCCAAGGCGACTCTAGTGGATGCACTAGTAGCGCCTTGGACCTTCAACCTAGCTTATGTGTTTCCACCGTTCCCTCTCATTCCCAGGCTGGTAGCCAGGATCAAGCAGGAGAGGGCCTCGGTGATCTTGATAGCTCCTGTGTGGCCACGCAGGACTTGGTATGCAGACCTGGTGAATATGTCATCGGTTACACCATGGAAGCTACCTTTGAGACAGGATCTTCTTGTACAGGGTCCATTCGAACATCCAAATCTAGCCTCCCTCCAGCTGACGGCTTGGAAATTGAACGCTTGATTCTATCAAAGCGTGGGTTTTCAGATTCCGTGATAGATACTTTGGTTCAGGCCAGAAAACCGGTAACTAGAAAAATTTACCATAAAATATGGAAAAGATATATCTTCTGGTGTGAATCCAAGGGATTCTTATGGAATAAGATCAAAATTCCTAAGATCCTTTCCTTTCTACAAGAAGGTTTGGATAAGGGATTATCAGCGAGTTCTCTAAAGGGACAGATTTCTGCTTTATCTGTCTTGTTACACAAACGACTGGCAGCTGTGCCAGATGTTCAAGCATTTGTTCAGGCTCTGGTTAGGATCAAGCCTGTTTACAGACCTTTGACTCCTCCCTGGAGTCTAAATCTAGTTCTTTCAGTTCTCCAAGGGGTTCCGTTTGAACCTTTACATTCCATAGATATTAATTTGTTATCTTGGAAAGTTTGGTTTTTGGTTGCTATTTCTTCTGCTAGAAGAGTTTCTGAGTTATCTGCTCTGCAGTGTACTCCTCCCTATCTGGTGTTCCATTCAGATAAGGTTGTTTTGCGTACTAAGCCTGGTTTTCTTCCAAAGGTTGTTTCCAACAAAAATATTAACCAGGAGATAGTTGTACCTTCTTTGTGTCCGAATCCAGTTTCAAAGAAGGAACGTTTGTTACACAATTTAGATGTAGTCCGTGCTCTAAAATTCTATTTAGAAGCTACAAAAGAGTTCAGACAAACATCTTCTCTGTTTGTCGTCTATTCTGGTAAAAGGAGAGGTCAAAAAGCGACTTCTACCTCTCTTTCCTTTTGGCTTAAAAGCATCATCCGATTGGCTTACGAGACTGCCGGACGGCAGCCTCCTGAAAGAATAACAGCTCACTCTACTAGGGCTGTGGCTTCCACATGGGCCTTCAAGAACGAGGCTTCTGTTGATCAGATATGTAAGGCAGCGACTTGATCTTCCCTGCACACTTTTGCCAAATTTTACAAATTTGATACTTTTGCTTCTTCGGAGTCTATTTTTGGGAGAAAGGTTTTGCAAGCCGTGGTGCCTTCTGTTTAGGTAACCTGATTTGCTCCCTCCCTTCATCCGTGTCCTAAAGCTTTGGTATTGGTTCCCACAAGTAAGGATGATGCCGTGGACCGGACACACCAATGTTGGAGAAAACAGAATTTATGCTTACCTGATAAATTACTTTCTCCAACGGTGTGTCCGGTCCACGGCCCGCCCTGGTTTTTTAATCAGGTTTGATGAATTATTTTCTCTAACTACAGTCACCACGGCACCCTATGGTTTCTTCTGTTTTTTTCCTCCTGTCCGTCGGTCGAATGACTGGGGTGAGCGGAGCCTAGGAGGGACTATATGGACAGCTTTTGCTGGGCTCTTTGCCATTTCCTGTTGGGGAAGAGATATTTCCCACAAGTAAGGATGACGCCGTGGACCGGACACACCATTGGAGAAAGTAATTTATCAGGTAAGCATAAATTCTGTTTTTCTTCTAAAATGATTTGAGGGATCTCACAGTACTGACAAGACGTCTTAGATCTTCTTGCCAGAGCGGAGAGCTTTAGCTCATCGTGCCTTAAGTCATGACTAGAAGGGTTCCACATTTACAATTTATTTTATTATTTTCAATCCATTAAATTCAGCAAATTAATAACTGCATTAAAATGTGCATCAATATGTCGAGTTTAGGATTGTTCATTGTTGAGATTGTTTAAGTGATTGTAAAGTTTAATGAATAAGTGCCCAGTATCTAAAAATAATCTTAAAAGCAGGGGCATTTTCATTGATTAAACTTTACAAAGACATTTATTTTTAAAATACCTTTATGTTATGGTAAACATAATCTGGATCCTCCGCCTAGAGCTCCTGCTTTCTTTAGCAGATCGATGACGAATCTGGCTTCCTCCAATCGTTGTGTGCCCCTTTGGCATCCAGCTTGTGAGGTACGCAACGATTGGAGGAAGCCAGATTCGACATTGATCTGTTAAAGAAAGCATGAGCTGCGGGCGGTGGATCGGCGGTATGTTTACTATAACACAAAGGTAATTTATTTTTAAAAATAAGTGTCTTTTTAAAGTTTAATGAATGAAAGTGCCACTGTTTTTAAAATTATTTTTGTATAATGGGCACTTATTCATTAAATTTTACAATCACTTTAACCTTTCAATTCCAAAATAAAATAAAAAAAGTTATTTGGTAAGTGCCCACACATTTGCATACACGTTTATCTGTTAGGCTCCATCAGATTTAGAAAATTTATTTCTAGGGCTGGTACAAACTGGTTAAAGCTTAACTATGGAATTTATTTTTTATTTTTTTAATAAAGAAAGCATGCTTGGCATAATACCAGAGCTCTGCATATAGAAGTAGCTGAAGGCAAATTCCTGTGCCAATACTATGGCTGTAGAACTACTTATAATTAATAGAAAATAATGTAATGCGTTCTTAAAGGGACATGAGACCCCAAATTGTTCTTTCTTGATTTAGACAGAGCATAAACATTTTTTCGAATTAGTTATATTATCAATTTTGCTTCATATGATTGGTATCCTTTTATTGAAGGTGCAGCAGTGCACTAATGGGAACTTTGCATAAATAAAAAGAGAGAAGCGCTCAACCTGGGAACGAACAATAGCATCATTGCTTGTTCTATGGCTAGTTACCACCCTAGAAGCAGCCTCTTTTTGCTCACTATGTGCCTTTCACAAAGAAGAACTTTCCTGTAGCATATCAGTCTGATCCTGACTTCACAGTACAGTCCAGCACCGAAATACCAGGCAATCCCTCTTTGAACGAAAGAAACGGCAAAACCCCAGACGTACGTTTCGGCCTATTGTGGGCCTCGTCAGTGAGGTGCAGCCATATCCCTCTAGGCACACTGAGCAACGGGTCTACGTCTGGATTCCTGCATCACACTTATGGAGACTTCCCTAAGTGTCATAATTTGCATAAATAAAAAGAGAGAAGCGCTCAACATGGGAACGAACAATAGCATCATAGCTTGTTCTATGGCTGCACCTCACTGACGAGGCCCACAATAGGCCGAAACGTACGTCTGGGGTTTTGCTGTTTCTCTCGTTCAGAGAGGGATTGCCTGGTATTTCGGGGCTGGACTGTACTGTGAAGTCAGGATCAGACTGATATGCTTCAGGAAAGTTCTTCTCTGTGAAAGGCACATGTTGAGCAAAAAGAGGCTGCTTCTTGGGTGGTAACTAGCCATAGAACAAGCTATTATGCAGGTTGAGCGCTTCTCTCGTTTTATTTACACTAATGGGAACTAGCTGAACACATTGTTAAAAAATGATAAGAGGTATATTTGTGCTGCTACCAATCAGTAGCTAGCTCCCAGCTCCTGAACCTATCTAGATATGCTTTTCAAGGATACTAGGAGTACAAAGCAAATTATATTTATAATTAAATTGGAAATTTGTTAAAAATTGTATGCTCTGTCCGATACATGAAAGAACATTTTTGGGTTTCACGTTTAAGAAATAACTTCAGATTATGATATGGCTGTTTTGTTGCAGACTATTTCACCATTTCTCTACAAATAAAATGCTCTACAAAAGCTGTTTGTAGTAGAAAACTCTACATTTAAACCTTTAGCAATTCAGAAAACACAACATATTGCAGTTATGTCAGATCATTCAAAATTGATGGTAGTGTGAAAAAACAAAACAAAAAAACCTGACAATTGCTTACCGATAATGTTTGAACGATTACGCTAAATCTTAATACCATCTCAATTAAAAATAATACGATAACATCTCTGACAAGAGCCATTAAAAGAAAAAAGAAACTTTAAGGGACATGTAACGAAAAAAAATTATTTCACGATTTAGAAAGAGTAAGCAGTTTTAAACAACTTTCTTATTTACTTCTATTATCTAATTTGCCTCATTCTCTTGATATCCTTTGTTGAAAAGTATATCTAGATAGACTCAGTATTTGCTGATTGGTGGCGGCACATAGATGCCTCGTGTGATTGGCTCACCCATGTGCATTGCTATTTCTTTACTAATATACCGATATCTAAAGAATTAAGCACATTTGATAATAGAAGTAAATGGGAATGTTGTTTAAAATCATGAAAGAAAAATTTGGGGTTTAATATCCCTTTAATAAGAAAAAACAAATTATTGGCTGTTTAAAGGGACACTTAAGTCAAAATTAGACTTTAATGATTCAGACAGAGCATCCAATTTTAAACAACTTTTCAATTTACTTATATTAACAAAATGTGCATAGTCTTTTTATATTTACACTTTTTGAGTCACCAGCTCCTACTGAGCATGCGCAATAATTCACAGAATATATGTCTAAGTATTTGTGATTGGCCGATGGCTGTCACATGATACATGGGAGTAGAAATAGACGTAACATTGAAACTTGTCAGAATAAAATCTACTACTCATTTGAGGATCAGACTATCATGTATTTGTTCTTTATACAAATCTACTGTTTTTACTGGTCATTTAATATTATACTTCACAGGTGATTAGGTTATTCCTTATATGTTAGGGACTATTTTAACTTTTATTGTGTTTGGATTTCAAGGAATTTAAAATATTTATGTTTGGAAAAAATTATACTTTTTTGAAACATTACCATTGCTTTTGTACACGCTCCTAGTGCTTGAGGCATTGTCACATGATGTCACTAGCACTGAGAGACTGAAAAGGAGAACAGAGAATGCATGTGGCCTACAGGTGTATTGACAATGGGTTGTGTACAAAAGAAATGCTAACTTCAAAGGAGCAGATCTGAATATATGTCTGACTGACGTTTTTTCTGTTGACTCAACAGATTCAAAGTATACCATTATTTCTCCAACAATGGTGTGTCCGGTCCACGGCGTCATCCATTACTTGTGGGATATTCTCCTCCCCTACAGGGAAAGGCAAGGAGAGCACACAGCAAGAGCTGTCCATATAGCTCCCCCTCTGGCTCCGCCCCCCAGTCATTCTCCTTGCTGCTCTGAACAAGTAGCATCTCCACGGGGATGGTGAGGAGTTTGTGGTGTTAGTTGTAGTTTTTTATTTCTTCTATCAAGATTTTGTTATTTTAAAATAGTGCTGGTATGTACTATTTGCTCTGAAACAGAAAGAGATGAAGAGTTCTGTTTAAAAGAGGAGTATGATTTTAGCAGCAGTAACTAAAATCGATTGCTGTTCCCACACAGGACTGTTGAGATGAGAGAACTTCAGTTGGGGGGAACAGTTTGCAGACTTTTCTGCTCAAGGTATGACTAGCCATTTTCTAACAAGACTGTGTAATGCTGGAAGGCTGTCATTTTTCCCTCATGGGGATCGGTAAGCCATTTTCTTAGACTTAGAAAGAATAAAGGGCTTATTATGGGCTATTAACTGGTGGGCACGCTTAAGGGCTAAATCGATTGTTTATTTAAGTTTTTATTTAAAGTTTGAAGTGGATTTCACACTTTTATTAAAAGTTGGAATGTTTTTTATCACCAGGCACTAGTTAAGACACCTTCCCAGTCAGGAAGGGCCTTTCACTGTATTAGGCAGAGCCTCATTTTCGCGCCATTATTGTGCAGTTTCTTTTAAGTACAGTGCATGCAGATGCATGTGAGAGGGTCTGGTGTCCACTGAAAAAGTTCCTAGAAGGCTTGAAATACCCCCCTGGGATAGTTGAAGTCACAACAAAGGCTGTGGCTGGGACTGTAGTGGGGTTAAAATTGCAAACGGCTCCGGTTTCCACATTTTAAGGGTTAACAGCTTGAAAATTGGGGTGCAATACTTTGAATGCATTAAGACACTGGTGAAAATTTGGTAAAGATTGGATAATTCCTTCATAGTTTTTCACATATTCAGTAATAAAGTGTGCCCTGTTTAACATTTAAAGAGACAGTAACGGTTTTGTTTTAAAACGGTTTTTGTACTTTATTAACCAGTTTAAGCCTGTTTAACATGTCTGTACCTTCTGATAGATCATGTTCTGTATGTATGGAAGCCAATGTGGTTCCCCCTTCAAATATATGTGATAATTGTGCCATAGTGTCCAAACACAGTAAGGACAGTATTGTCACAAATAGTAAGGTTGCCCAGGATGATTCCGCAGATGAAGGAAGTAGAGATAGTTCTACATCTTCTCCTTCTGTGTCTATACCAGTTATGCCCGCGCAGGCGACCCCTAGTACTTCTAGCGCGCCAATGCTTGTTACTATGCAACAATTGACGGCAGTAATGGATAACTCCATAGCTAATATTTTATCCAAAATGCCAGAATTTCAGAGAAAGCGCGATTGCTCTGTTTTAAACACTGTAGAGCAGGAGGGCGCTGATGATAATTTTTCTGTCATACCCTCACACCAGTCTGAAGTGGCAGTGAGGGAGGGTTTCTCAGATGGAGAAATTTCTGATACAGGAAGAATTTCTCAGCAGGCAGAACCTGATGTTGTGACATTTAAATTTAAATCAGAGCATCTCCGCGCATTACTTAAGGAGGTGCTATCTACTCTGGATGATTGTGACAATCTGGTCATCCCAGAAAACTTGTGCAAGATGGACAAGTTCCTAGAGGTCCCGGTGCACCCTGATGCCTTTCCGATACCTAAACGGGTGGCGGACATAGTGAATAAGGAGTGGGAGAAGCCAGGCATACCTTTTGTCCCTCCTCCTATATTTAAGAAATTGTTCCCTATGGTCGACCCCAGGAAGGACATATGGCAAACAGTCCCTAAAGTCGAGGGGGCGGTTTCTACACTAGCCAAACGCACGACCATTCCCATTGAGGACAATTGTGCTTTCAAAGATCCTATGGATAAAAAATTGGAGGGTTTGCTTAAAAAGATTTTTGTACAGCAAGGTTACCTCCTTCAACCTATTTTGTGCATTATTCCTGTCACTACAGCGGCGTGGTTCTGGTTCGAGGAACTGGAAAAGTCGCTCAGTAGGGAGACTCCGTATGAGGAAGTCATGGACAGAATTCACGCACTTAAGTTAGCTAATTCCTTTATTTCTTCTGTTAAGTGTGATCAGTCCACGGGTCATCATTACTTCTGGGATATTACTCCTCCCCAACAGGAAGTGCAAGAGGATTCACCCAGCAGAGCTGCATATAGCTCCTCCCCTCTACGTCACTCCCAGTCATTCTCTTGCACCCAACGACTAGATAGGATGTGTGAGAGGACTATGGTGATTATACTTAGTTTTATATCTTCAATCAAAAGTTTGTTATTTTAAAATAGCACCGGAGTGTGTTATTATCTCTCTGGCAGAGTTTGAAGAAGAATCTACCAGAGTTTTTGTTATGATTTTAGCCGGAGTAGTTAAGATCATATTGCTGTTTCTCGGCCATCTGAGGAGAGGTAAACTTCAGATCAGGGGACAGCGGGCAGATGAATCTGCATAGAGGTATGTAGCAGTTTTTATTTTCTGACAATGGAATTGATGAGAAAATCCTGCCATACCGATATAATGTCATGTATGTATACTTTACACTTCAGTATTCTGGGGAATGGTACTTCACTAGAATTACACTGTAAGAAATACATAAAGCTGTTTAATAACTAGAGATTATGTTTAACGTTTTTGCTGGAATGTAAAATCGTTTTCATTTACTGAGGTACTGAGTGAATAAATGTTTGGGCACTATTTTTCCACTTGGCAGTTGCTTAATCTGTTTTCTGACAGTTTCTGTTCTCCCTCACTGCTGTGTGTGAGGGGGAGGGGCCGTTTTTTGGCGCTTTTACTACGCATCAAATATTTCAGTCAGCAACTCATTGTATTCCCTGCATGATCCGGTTCATCTCTACAGAGCTCAGGGGTCTTCAAAACTTATTTTGAGGGAGGTAATTTCTCTCAGCAGAGCTGTGAGAATTATAGTTTGACTGAGATAAAAAACGTTTATTCTGTAATTTGTTTCCTGCTTTCAGAATTTGTTATCTTTGCTAATGGGATTAAACCTTTGCTAAAGTTGTGTTATTTACAAGGATTGAGGCTATAATTGTTTCAATTTATTAATTTTCAACTGTCATAGATCTTCTGTGCTTCTTAAAGGCACAGTACGTTTTAATATTATTCTAATTGAATTGTATTTCCAAGTTACAAGTTTATTTGCTAGTGTGTTAAACATGTCTGATTCAGAGGATGATACCTGTGTCATTTGTTGCAATGCCAAAGTGGAGCCCAATAGAAATGTAACTGTATTGATGCTACTTTAAATAAAAGTCAATCTGTACAAATTGAACAAATTTCACCAAACAACGAGGGGAGAGTTATGCCGACTAACTCGCCTCACGTGTCAGTACCTACATCTCCCGCTCAGAGGGAGGTGCGTGATATTGTAGCGCCGAGTACATCTGGGCGGCCATTACAAATCACATTACAGGATATGGCTACTGTTATGACTGAGGTTTCGGCTAAATTACCAGAACTAAGAGGTAAGCGTGATCACTCTGGGGTGAGAACAGAGTGCGTGATAATATTAGGGCCATGTCAGACACTGCGTCACAGGTGGCAGAACATGAGGACGGAGAACTTCATTCTGTGGGTGACGGTTCTGATCCAAACAGACTGGATTCAGATATTTCAAATTTTAAATTTAAACTGGAAAACCTCCGTGTATTACTAGGGGAGGTGTTAGCGGCTCTGAATGATTGTAACACAGTTGCAATACCAGAGAAAATGTGTAGGTTGGATAAATATTTTGCGGTACCGACGAGTACTGAGGTTTTTCCTATACCTAAGAGACTTACTGAAATTGTTACTAAGGAGTGGGATAGACCCGGTGTGCCGTTCTCACCCCCTCCGATATTTAGAAAAATGTTTCCAATAGACGCCACCACAAGGGACTTATGGCAAACGGTCCCTAAGGTGGAGGGAGCAGTTTCTACCTTAGCTAAGCGTACCACTATCCCGGTGGAGGATAGCTGTGCTTTTTCAGATCCAATGGATAAAAAATTAGAGGGTTACCTTAAGAAAATGTTTGTTCAACAAGGTTTTATATTGCAACCCCTTGCATGCATTGCGCCGATCACGGCTGCAGCGGCATTCTGGAT
The DNA here is from genome assembly GCF_027579735.1 of Bombina bombina. Taxonomy (NCBI): domain Eukaryota; kingdom Metazoa; phylum Chordata; class Amphibia; order Anura; family Bombinatoridae; genus Bombina; species Bombina bombina. Next base: position 79,554,232 of record NC_069510.1, on the reverse strand, counting down.
TGAGTCTCTGGAAGAGAACATTGGTTCAGCTACTCTGGACGACATTACGGACAGGCTTAGAGTCCTTAAACTAGCTAATTCATTCATTTCGGAGGCCGTAGTATATCTTACTAAACTTACGGCGAAGAATTCAGGATTCGCCATTCAGGCACGCAGGGCGCTGTGGCTAAAATCCTGGTCAGCTGATGTTACTTCTAAGTCTAAATTGCTTAATATACCTTTCAAAGGGCAGACCTTATTCGGGCCCGGGTTGAAAGAGATTATCGCTGACATTACAGGAGGTAAAGGCCATGCCCTGCCTCAGGACAAAGCCAAAGCCAAGACTAGACAGTCTAATTTTCGTTCCTTTCGTAATTTCAAAGCAGGAGCAGCATCAACTTCCTCTGCACCAAAACAGGAAGGAGCTGTTGCTCGCTACAGACAAGGCTGGAAACCTAACCAGTCCTGGAACAAGGGCAAGCAGACTAGGAAACCTGCTGCTGCCCCTAAAACAGCATGAATTGAGGGCCCCCGATCCGGGATCGGATCTAGTGGGGGGCAGACTTTCTCTCTTCGCCCAGGCTTGGGCAAGAGATGTTCAGGATCCCTGGGCGCTAGAGATAATATCTCAGGGATACCTTCTGGACTTCAAATACTCTCCTCCAAGAGAGAGATTTCATCTGTCAAGATTGTCAACAATCCAGACAAAGAAAGAGGCGTTTCTACGCTGCGTACAAGAGCTCTTGTTAATGGGAGTAATCCATCCAGTTCCACGATCGGAACAGGGACAGGGGTTTTACTCAAATCTGTTTGTGGTTCCCAAAAAAGAGGGAACTTTCAGACCAATCCTGGACTTAAAGATCCTAAACAAATTCCTAAGAGTTCCATCGTTCAAGATGGAGACTATTCGGACAATTTTACCTATGATCCAAGAGGGTCAGTACATGACCACTGTAGATTTAAAAGATGCTTACCTTCACATACCGATTCACAAAGATCATTATCGGTACCTAAGGTTTGCCTTCCTAGACAGGCATTACCAGTTTGTGGCTCTTCCATTCGGATTGGCTACAGCTCCAAGAATCTTCACAAAGGTTCTGGGTGCTCTTCTGGCGGTACTAAGACCGCGGGGAATCTCGGTAGCTCCATACCTAGACGACATTCTGATACAAGCTTCAAGCTTTCAAACTGCCAAGTCTCATACAGAGTTAGTGCTGGCATTTCTAAGGTCACATGGATGGAAGGTGAACGAAAAGAAAAGTTCACTCGTTCCACTCACAAGAGTTCCCTTCCTGGGGACTCTTATAGATTCTGTAGAAATGAAGATTTACCTGACAGAGGACAGGCTAACAAGACTTCAAAGTGCTTGCCGCACCCTTCATTCCATTCAACACCCGTCAGTGGCTCAATGCATGGAGGTAATCGGCTTAATGGTAGCGGCAATGGACATAGTACCCTTTGCATGCTTACACCTCAGACCACTGCAACTGTGCATGCTAAGTCAGTGGAATGGGGATTACTCAGACTTATCCCCTTCTCTGAATCTGGATCAAGAGACCAGAAATTCTCTTCTATGGTGTCTTCTATGGTGGCTTTCTCGGCCACATCTGTCCAGGGGGATGCCATTCAGCAGACCAGACTGGACAATTGTAACAACAGACGCCAGCCTTCTAGGTTGGGGTGCCGTCTGGAATTCTCTGAAGGCTCAGGGACAATGGAGTCAGGAGGAGAGTCTCCTGCCAATAAACATTCTGGAATTGAGAGCAGTTCTCAATGCCCTCCTGGCTTGGCCCCAGTTGACAACTCGGGGGTTCATCAGGTTTCAGTCGGACAACATCACGACTGTAGCTTACATCAACCATCAGGGAGGGACAAGAAGCTCCCTAGCTATGATGGAAGTATCAAAGATAATTCGCTGGGCAGAGTCTCACTCTTGCCACCTGTCAGCAATCCACATCCCGGGAGTGGAGAACTGGGAGGCGGATTTCTTAAGTCGTCAGACTTTTCATCCGGGGGAGTGGGAACTTCATCCGGAGGTCTTTGCCCAAATACTTCGACGTTGGGGCAAACCAGAGATAGATCTCATGGCGTCTCGACAGAACGCCAAGCTTCCTCGTTACGGGTCCAGATCCAGGGATCCAGGAGCAGTCCTGATAGATGCTCTGACAGCACCTTGGGACTTCAGGATGGCTTACGTGTTTCCACCCTTCCCGTTGCTTCCTCGATTGATTGCCAGAATCAAACAAGAGAGAGCATCAGTGATTCTAATAGCACCTGCGTGGCCACGCAGGACTTGGTATGCAGACCTGGTGGACATGTCATCCTGTCCACCTTGGTCTCTACCTCTGAAACAGGACCTTCTGATACAGGGTCCCTTCAAATATCAAAATCTAACTTCTCTGAAGCTGACTGCTTGGAAATTGAACGCTTGATTTTATCAAGACGTGGGTTTTCTGAGTCAGTTATTGATACCTTAATACAGGCTAGGAAACCTGTTACCAGAAAGATTTACCATAAGATATGGCGTAAATACCTATATTGGTGTGAATCCAAAGGTTACTCTTGGAGTAAGGTTAGGATTCCTAGGATATTGTCTTTTCTACAAGAAGGTTTAGAAAAGGGTTTATCTGCTAGTTCATTAAAGGGACAGATCTCAGCTCTGTCCATTCTGTTACACAAACGTCTGTCAGAAGTTCCTGACGTCCAGGCTTTTTGTCAGGCTTTGGCCAGGATTAAGCCTGTGTTTAAAACTGTTGCTCCACCATGGAGTTTAAACCTTGTTCTTAATGTTTTACAGGGCGTTCCGTTTGAACCCCTTCATTCCATTGATATAAAGTTGTTATCTTGGAAAGTTCTATTTTTAATGGCTATTTCCTCGGCTCGAAGAGTCTCTGAATTATCAGCCTTACATTGTGATTCTCCTTATTTGATTTTTCATTCGGATAAGGTAGTCCTGCGTACTAAACCTGGGTTCTTACCTAAGGTAGTTACTAACAGGAATATCAATCAAGAGATTGTTGTTCCTTCTTTATGCCCAAATCCTTCTTCAAAGAAGGAACGTCTACTGCACAACCTGGATGTAGTCCGTGCTCTAAAATTTTACTTACAGGCAACTAAGGAATTTCGACAAACGTCTTCTCTGTTTGTCATTTACTCTGGGCAGAGGAGAGGTCAAAAAGCTTACGCTACCTCTCTTTCTTTTTGGCTTCGTAGCATAATTCGTTTAGCTTATGAGACTGCTGGACAGCAGCCTCCTGAAAGAATTACAGCTCATTCTACTAGAGCTGTGGCTTCCACTTGGGCCTTCAAGAATGAGGCCTCTGTTGAACAGATTTGCAAGGCTGCAACTTGGTCTTCGCTTCATACTTTTTCCAAATTTTACAAATTTGACACTTTTGCTTCATCGGAGGCTATTTTTGGAAGAAAGGTTCTTCAGGCAGTGGTTCCTTCTGTATAAAGAGCCTGCCTATCCCTCCCGTCATCCGTGTACTTTTGCTTTGGTATTGGTATCCCAGAAGTAATGATGACCCGTGGACTGATCACACTTAACAGAAGAAAACATAATTTATGCTTACCTGATAAATTCCTTTCTTCTGTAGTGTGATCAGTCCACGGCCCGCCCTGTATTTAAGGCAGGTAAATATTTTTTAATTTATACTCCAGTCACCACTTCACCCTTGGCTTTTCCTTTCTCGTTGGTCCTTGGTCGAATGACTGGGAGTGACGTAGAGGGGAGGAGCTATATGCAGCTCTGCTGGGTGAATCCTCTTGCACTTCCTGTTGGGGAGGAGTAATATCCCAGAAGTAATGATGACCCGTGGACTGATCACACTACAGAAGAAAGGAATTTATCAGGTAAGCATAAATTATGTTTTTAGACGCCGCTTTGCAGTTAGCGAGATTAGCGGCGAAAAATTCAGGGTTTGCAATTGTGGCGCGCAGAGCGCTCTGGCTAAGTCTTGGTCGGCGGATGTATCTTCCAAGACAAAATTGCTTAATATCCCTTTCAAAGGTAAAACCCTTTTTGGGCCAGAATTGAAAGAAATTATTTCAGACATCACTGGGGGAAAGGGCCATGCCCTCCCACAGGATAGGCCTTTCAAGGCTAAGAATAAGTCCAATTTTCGTTCCTTTCGCAATTTCAGGAACGGACCGGCTTCTAACTCGGCAGCCTCTAGACAAGAGGGTAACGCTTCCCAGACTAAACCAGCTTGGAAACCAATGCAAGGCTGGAATAAGGGTAAACAGGCCAAGAAGCCTGCTGCTGCTACCAAGACAGCATGAAGGGATAGCCCCCCGATCCGGGACCGGATCTAGTAGGGGGCAGACTCTCTCTCTTTGCTCAGGCTTGGGCAAGAGATGTTCAGGATCCCTGGACACTAGAAATAGTCTCTCAGGGTTATCTTCTAGAATTCAAGGAACTACCCCCAAGGGGAAGGTTCCACATTTCTCACTTATCTTCAAACCAAATAAGTAGACAGGCATTCTTACATTGTGTAGAAGACCTGTTAAAGATGGGAGTGATACACCCAGTTCCAACTGTGGAACAAGTTCAGGGGTTTTTACTCAAATCTGTTTGTAGTTCCCAAAAAAGAGGGAACTTTCAGACCATTTCTGGATTTAAAAATTCTAAACAAATTTCTCAGAGTTCCATCGTTCAAAATGGAAACCATTCGAACAATTTTACCTACAATCCAGGAGGGTCAATATATGACTACCGTGGATTTAAAGGATGCGTATCTACATATTCCTATCCACAAAGATCATCATCAGTTCCTAAGGTTCGCCTTTCTGGACAAACATTATCAGTTCGTGGCTCTCCCATTCGTACTAGCCACTGCTCCCAGAATTTTCACAAAGGTGCTCGGGTCCCTTCTAGCGGTTCTAAGACCAAGGGGCATTGCAGTGGCACCTTATCTGGACGACATTCTAATGCAAGCGTCGTCTCTTTCCAAGGCAAAGGCTCATACAGACATTGTTCTAGCCTTTCTCAGATCTCACGGGTGGAAGGTGAACGTAGAAAAGAGATCCCTGTCTCCGTCGACAAGAGTTCCCTTTTTGGGAACAATAATAGATTCTTTTGAAATGAAGATCTTCCTGACAGAAGTCAGAAAGTCAAAGCTTCTAAACGCTTGTCAAGTTCTTCTCTCTATTCTGCAGTCTTCCATAGCTCAGTGCATGGAAGTAGTAGGGTTGATGGTTGCAGCAATGGACATAGTTCCTTTTGCTCGAATTAATTTAAGACCATTACAACTGTGCATGCTCCAGTAGACAGGATCACCTGTCTCAGGGAATGAGTTTCTACAGACCAAAGTGGGTCATTGTCACGACCGACGCCAGTCTATCAGGCTGGGGCGCGGTCTGGGATTCCCTGAAAACTCAGGGTTTATGGTCTCGGGAAGAGTCTCTTCTCCCGATCAACATCCTGGAACTGAGAGCGATATTCAATGCTCTCCGGGCTTGGCCTCATCTAGCGAAGGCCGGATACATAAGATTCCAGTCAGATAACATGACGACTGTAGCTTACATCAACCATCAGGGAGGAACAAGGAGTTCCTTGGCGATGAGAGAGGTATCCGAGATCATCAAATGGGCGGAGGATCACTCCTGCCACCTATCTGCAATCCACATCCCAGGAGTAGACAACTGGGAGGCGGATTATCTGAGCCGTCAGATTTTCTATCCTGGGGAGTGGGAACTCCACCCGGAGGTGTTTGCCCAGTTGACTCAATTATGGGGCATTCCAGACATGGATCTGATGGCGTCTCGTCAGAACTTCAAGGTTCCTTGCTACGGGTCCAGATCCAGGGATCCCAAGGCCACTCTAGTGGATGCATTAGTGGCGCCTTGGTCGTTCAACCTAGCTTATGCGTTTCCACCGTTCCCTCTCCTTCCCAGGCTTGTAGCCAGGATCAAACAGGAGAAGGCCTTGGTGATTCTGATAGCTCCTGCGTGGCCGCGCAGGACTTGGTATGCAGACCTGGTGAATATGTCATCGGCTCCACCATGGAAGCTACCTTTGAGACAGGATCTTCTAGTACAAGGTCCATTCGAACATCCAAATCTAATTTCTCCAACATAGGTGTGTCCGGTCCACGGCGTCATCCTTACTTGTGGGATATTCTCTTCCCCAACAGGAAATGGCAAAGAGCCCAGCAAAGCTGGTCACATGATCCCTCCTAGGCTCCGCCTACCCCAGTCATTCTCTTTGCCGTTGTACAGGCAACATCTCCACGGAGATGGCTTAGAGTTTTTTAGTGTTTAACTGTAGTTTTTATTATTCAATCAAGAGTTTGTTATTTTAAAATAGTGCTGGTATGTACTATTTACTCTGAAACAGAAAAGAGATGAAGATTTCTGTTTGTATGAGGAAAATGATTTTAGCAACCGTTACTAAAATCCATGGCTGTTCCACACAGGACTGTTGAGAGGAATTAACTTCAGTTGGGGGAACAGTGAGCAGTCTTTTGCTGCTTGAGGTATGACACATTCTAACAAGACGATGTAATGCTGGAAGCTGTCATTTTCCCTATGGGATCCGGTAAGCCATTTTTATTCAGACAGTAAATAAGGGCTTCACAAGGGTTTATTAAGACTGTAGACATTTTCTGGGCTAAATCGATCATATTTACACATATTTAGCCTTGAGGAATCTTTTAATCTGGGTATTTTTTGTAAAATAATATCGGCAGGCACTGTTTTAGACACTTTATTCTATAGGGGCTTTCCCTAATCATAGTCAGAGCCTCATTTTCGCGCCGGTATGGCGCACTTGTTTTTGAGAACAGCATGGCATGCAGCTGCATGTGTGTGGAGCTCTGATACATAGAAAAGTCTTTCTGAAGGCATCATTTGGTATCGTATTCCCCTTTGGGCTTGGTTGGGTCTCAGCAAAGCAGATTCCAGGGACTGTAAAGGGGTTAAATATAAAAACGGCTCCGGTTCCGTTATTTTAAGGGTTAAAGCTTCCAAATTTGGTGTGCAATACTTTTAAGGCTTTAAGACACTGTGGTGAAATTTTGGTGAATTTTGAACAATTCCTTCATACTTTTTCGCAATTGCAGTAATAAAGTGTGTTCAGTTTAAAATTTAAAGTGACAGTAACGGTTTTATTTTAAAACGTTTTTTGTGCTTTGTTATCAAGTTTATGCCTGTTTAACATGTCTGAACTACCAGATAGATTGTGTTCTGACTGTGGGGAAGCCAAGGTTCCTTCTCATTTAAATAGATGTGATTTATGTCATAAAAAATTTAGTAAAAATGATGCCCAAGATGATTCCTCAAGTGAAGGGAGTAAGCATCATCCCCTCCTTCGTCTACACCAGTCTTGCCCATACAGGAGGCCCCTAGTACATCTAGCGCGCCAATACTCCTTACTATGCAACAATTAACGGCTGTAATGGATAATTCTATCAAAAACATTTTAGCCAATATGCCCACTTATCAGCGAAAGCGCGACTGCTCTGTTTTAGAAAATACTGAAGAGCATGAGGACGCTGATGATATTGTTTCTGAAGGGCCCCTACACCAGTCTGAGGGGGCCAGGGAGGTTTTGTCTGAGGGAGAAATTTCAGATTCAGGAAAAATTTCTCAACAAGCTGAACCTGATGTGATTACTTTTAAATTTAAGTTGGAACATCTCCGCGCTCTGCTTAAGGAGGTGTTATCCAATTTGGATGATTGTGATTATCTGGTCATTCCAGAAACACTATGTAAAATGGACAAGTTCCTAGAGGCCCCGGGGCCCCCCGAAGCTTTTCCTATATCCAAGCGGGTGGCGTACATTGTTAATAAAGAATGGGACAGGCCCGGTATACCTTTCGTACCTCCCCCCATATTTAAAAAATTGTTTCCTATAGTCGACCCCAGAAAGGACTTATGGCAGACAGTCCCCAAGGTCGAGGGGGCGGTTTCTACTCTAAACAAGCGCACCACTATACCCATAGAAGATAGTTGTGCTTTCCAAGATCCTATGGATAAAAAATTAGAAGGTTTGCTAAAAAAGATGTTTGTTCAGCAAGGTTACCTTCTACAACCAATTGCATGCATTGTCCCTGTCACTACAGCCGCGTGTTTCTGGTTCGATGAGCTAGAAAAGGCGATTATTAGTAATTCTTCTTCTTATGAGGAGATTATGGACAGAATTCGTGCTATTAAATTGGCTAATTCTTTCACCCTAGACGCCACCTTGCAATTGGCTAGGTTAGCGGCGAAAAATTCTGGGTTTGCTATTGTGGCGCGCAGAGCGCTTTGGTTAAAATCTTGGTCAGCGGATGCGTCTTCCAAGAACAAATTGCTTGACATTCCTTTCAAGGGGAAAACACTGTTTGGCCCTGACTTGAAAGAGATTATCTCTGATATCACTGGGGGCAAGGGCCACGCCCTTCCTCAGGATAGGTCTTTCAAGGCCAAAAATAAACCTAATTTTCGTCCCTTTTGCAGAAACGGACCAGCCCCAAGTGCTACGTCCTCTAAGCAGGAGGGTAATACTTCTCAAGCCAATCCAGCCTGGAGACCTATGCAAGGCTGGAACAAAGGAAAGCAGGCCAAGAAACCTGCCACTGCTCCCAAGACAGCATGAGATGCGGGCCCCCGATCCGGGACCGGATTTGGTGGGGGGCAGACTCTCTCTCTTCACTCAGGCTTGGGCAAGAGATGTTCTGGATCCTTGGGCGCTAGAAATAGTCTCCCAAGGTTATCTTCTGGAAGTGATTCATCCTGTTCCATTAAGAGAACGAGGGATGGGGTTCTACTCCAATCTGTTCGTAGTTCCCAAAAAAGAGGGAACGTTCAGACCAATCTTAGATCTCAAGATCCTAAACAGGTCAATTCTTGACCACGGTGGATTTAAAGGATGCGTATCTACATATTCCTGTCCACAAGGAACATCATCGGTTCCTAAGGTTCGCATTCCTGGACAAGCATTACCAGTTCGTGGCGCTTCCTTTCGGATTAGCCACTGCTCCAAGGATTTTCTCAAAGGTACTAGGGTCCCTTCTGGCGGTGCTAAGACCAAGGGGCATTGCAGTAGTACCTTACTTGGACGACATTCTGATTCAAGCGTCGTCCCTTCCTCAAGCAAAGGCTCACACGGACATAGTCCTGGCCTTTCTCAGATCTCACGGATGGAAAGTGAACGTGGAAAAGAGTTCTCTATCTCCGTCGACAAGAGTTCCCTTCTTGGGAACAATAATAGACTCCTTAGAAATGAGGATTTTTCTGACAGAGACCAGAAAAACAAAACTTCTAAACTCTTGTCGGATACTTCATTCCGTTCCTCTTCCTTCCATAGCGCAGTGCATGGAAGTGATAGGTTTGATGGTAGCGGCAATGGACATAGTTCCTTTTGCGCGCATTCATCTAAGACCATTACAACTGTGTATGCTCAGTCAGTGGAATGGGGACTATACAGACTTGTCTCCGAAGATACAAGTAAATCAGAGGACCAGAGACTCACTCCGTTGGTGGCTGTCCCTGGACAACCTGTCACAAGGGGTGACCTCCCGCAGACCAGAGTGGGTCATTGTCGCGACCGACGCCAGTCTGATGGGCTGGGGCGCGGTCTGGGGATCCCTGAAAGCTCAGGGTCTTTGGTCTCGGGAAGAATCTCTTCTACCGATAAATATTCTGGAACTGAGAGCGATATTCAATGCTCTCAAGGCTTGGCCTCAGCTAGCGAGGGCCAAGTTCATACGGTTTCAATCAGACAACATGACGACTGTTGCGTACATCAACCATCAGGGGGGAACAAGGAGTTCCCTGGCGATGGAAGAAGTGACCAGAATCATTCAATGGGCGGAGACTCGCTCCTGCCACCTGTCTGCAATCCACATCCCAGGAGTGGAAAATTGGGAAGCGGATTTTCTGAGTCGTCAGACATTGCATCCGGGGGAGTGGGAACTCCATCCGGAAATCTTTGCCCAAATCACTCAACTGTGGGGCATTCCAGACATGGATCTGATGGCCTCTCGTCAGAACTTCAAGGTTCCTTGCTACGGGTCCAGATCCAGGGATCCCAAGGCGACTCTAGTAGATGCACTAGTAGCACCTTGGACCTTCAAACTAGCCTATGTATTCCCGCCGTTTCCTCTCATCCCCAGGCTGGTAGCCAGGATCAATCAGGAGAGGGCGTCGGTGATCTTGATAGCTCCTGCGTGGCCACGCAGGACTTGGTATGCAGATCTGGTGAATATGTCATCGGCTCCACCATGGAAGCTACCTTTGAGACGAGACCTTCTTGTTCAAGGTCCGTTCGAACATCCGAATCTGGTCCCACTCCAGCTGACTGCTTGGAGATTGAACGCTTGATCTTATCAAAGCGAGGGTTCTCAGATTCTGTTATTGATACTCTTGTTCAGGCCAGAAAGCCTGTAACTAGAAAAATTTACCACAAAATTTGGAAAAAATATATCTGTTGGTGTGAATCTAAAGGATTCCCTTGGGACAAGGTTAAGATTCCTAAGAGTCTATCCTTCCTTCGAGAAGGATTGGAAAAAGGATTATCTGCAAGTTCCTTGATGGGACAGATTTCTGCCTTGTCTGTGTTACTTCACAAAAAGCTGGCAGCTGTGCCAGATGTTCAAGCCTTTGTTCAGGCTCTGGTTAGAATCAAGCCTGTTTACAAACCTTTGACTCCTCCTTGGAGTCTCAACTTAGTTCTTTCAGTTCTTCAGGGGGTTCCGTTTGAACCCTTACATTCCGTTGATATTAAGTTATTATCTTGGAAAGTTTTGTTTTTGGTTGCAATTTCTTCTGCTAGAAGAGTTTCAGAATTATCTGCTCTGCAGTGTTCTCCTCCTTATCTGGTGTTCCATGCAGATAAGGTGGTTTTACGTACTAACCTGGTTTTCTTCCAAAAGTTGTTTCTAACAAAAACATTAACCAGGAGATAGTCGTGCCTTCTCTGTGTCCGAAACCAGTTTCGAAGAAGGAACGTTTGTTGCACAATTTGGATGTTGTTCGCGCTCTAAAATTCTATTTAGATGCTACAAAGGATTTTAGACAAACATCTTCCTTGTTTGTTGTTTATTCTGGTAAAAGGAGAGGTCAAAAAGCAACTTCTACCTCTCTCTCTTTTTGGATTAAAAGCATCATCAGATGGCTTACGAGACTGCCGGACGGCAGCCTCCTGAAAGGATCACAGCTCCTTCCACTAGGGCTGTGGCTTCCACATGGGCCTTCAAGAACGAGGCTTCTGTTGATCAGATATGTAGGGCAGCGACTTGGTCTTCACTGCACACTTTTACCAAATTTTACAAGTTTGATACTTTTGCTTCTTCTGAGGCTATTTTTGGGAGAAAGGTTTTGCAAGCCGTGGTGCCTTCCATTTAGGTGACCTGATTTGCTCCCTCCCTTCATCCGTGTCCTAAAGCTTTGGTATTGGTTCCCACAAGTAAGGATGACGCCGTGGACCGGACACACCTATGTTGGAGAAAACAGAATTTATGTTTACCTGATAAATTACTTTCTCCAACGGTGTGTCCGGTCCACGGCCCGCCCTGGTTTTTTAATCAGGTCTGATGATTTATTTTCTTTAACTACAGTCACCACGGTATCATATGGTTTCTCCTATGCAAATATTCCTCCTTAACGTCGGTCGAATGACTGGGGTAGGCGGAGCCTAGGAGGGATCATGTGACCAGCTTTGCTGGGCTCTTTGCCATTTCCTGTTGGGGAAGAGAATATCCCACAAGTAAGGATGACGCCGTGGACCGGACACACCGTTGGAGAAAGTAATTTATCAGGTAAACATAAATTCTGTTTTCTCTGCAGCTGACTGCTTGGAAATTGAACGTTTGATTTTATCCAAGCGTGGGTTTTCAGATTCAGTGATAGATACTCTGGTCCAAGCCAGAAAACCTGTGTCTAGAAAGATTTACCATAAAATATGGAAAAGATATATCTGTTGGTGTGAATCCAAGGGATTCTCCTGGAGTAAGATTAAAATTCCTAAGATCCTCTCCTTTCACCAATAAGGTTTGGATAAGGGATTGTCAGCGAGTTCTCTAAAAGGACAGATTTCTGCTTTATCTGTCTTGTTATGGAAACGACTGGCAGCTGTGCCAGAGGTACAAGCTTTTGTACAGGCTTTGGTCAGAATTAAACCTGTTTACAGACCCTTAACTCCTCCTTGGAGTCTAAATTTAGTTCTTTCAGTTCTTCAGGGGGTTCCGTTTGAACCCTTACATTCCATAGATATCAAGTTGCTATCTTGGAAAGTTCTGTTTTTGGTTGCTATTTCTTCTGCTAGAAGAGTTTCTGAATTATCTGCTTTGCAGTGTGATCCACCCTATCTGGTGTTCCATTCAGATAAGGTTATTTTGCGTACCAAGCCTGGTTTTCTTCCAAAAGTTGTTTCCAACAAGAATATTAACCAGGAAATAGTTATTCCTTCTATGTGCCCGAATCCAGTTTCAAAGAAGGAACGTTTGTTACACAATTTAGATGTAGTCCGTGCTTTAAAGTTCTATTTAGAAGCAACAAAGAATTTTTAACAAACCTCATCCTTGTTTGTCGTTTACTCTGGTAAGAGGAGAGGACAAAAAGCTATTGCTACCTCTCTTTCTGGCTGAAAAGCATTATCCGATTGGCTTATGAGACTGTCGGACGGCAGCCTCCTGATCGAATCACAGCTCACTCCACTAGGGCTGTGGCTTCCACATGGGCCTTCAAGAACGAGGCTTCTGTTAATCAGATATGTAAGGCAGCGAATTGGTCTTCTCTGCACACTTTTGCCAAATTTTATAATGATATTTCTTTCATGTAATTAGCAAGAGTCCATGAGCTAGTGACGTATGGGATATACATTCCTACAAGGAGGGGCAAAGTTTCCCAAACCTCAAAATGCCTATAAATACACCCCTCACCACACCCACAAATCAGTTTTACAAACTTTGCCTCCTATGGAGGTGGTGAAGTAAGTTTGTGCTAGATTCTACGTTGATATGCGCTCCGCAGCAGGTTGGAGCCCGGTTTTCCTCTCAGCGTGCAGTGAATGTCAGAGGGATGTGAGGAGAGTATTGCCTATTTGAATTCAATGATCTCCTTCTACGGGGTCTATTTCATAGGTTCTCTGTTATCGGTCGTAGAGATTCATCTCTTACCTCCCTTTTCAGATCGACGATATACTCTTATATATACCATTACCTCTACTGATTCTCGTTTCAGTACTGGTTTGGCTTTCTACTACTTGTAGATGAGTGTCCTGGGGTAAGTAAGTCTTATTTTCTGTGACACTCTAAGCTATGGTTGGGCACTTTTATATAAAGTTCTAAATATATGTGTTCAAACATTTATTTGCCTTGACTCAGAATGTTCAACATTCCTTATTTCAGACAGTCAGTTTCATATTTGGGATAATGCATATGAATGAATCAATTTTTTTCTTACCTTAAAATTTGACTTTTTCCCTGTGGGCTATTAGGCTCGCGGGGGCTGAAAATGCTTCATTTTATTGCGTCATTCTTGGCGCGGACTTCAAGCCGTGGTGCCTTCTGTTTAGGTAACCTGATTTGCTCCCTCCCTTCATCCGTGTCCTAAAGCTTAAGTATTGGTTCCCACAAGTAATGGATGACGCCGTGGACCGGACACACCATTGTTGGAGAAAACAGAATTTATGCTTACCTGATAAATTACTTTCTCCAACGGTGTGTCCGGTCCACGGCCCGCCCTGGTTTTTTAATCAGGTTTGAAATTTTTTTCTTTTTCTTTATACACTACAGTCACCACGGCACCCTATAGTTTCTCCTTTTTTTCCTAACCGTCGGTCGAATGACTGGGGGGCGGAGCCAGAGGGGGAGCTATATGAACAGCTCTTGCTGTGTGCTCTCCTTGCCTTTCCCTGTAGGGGAGGAGAATATCCCACAAGTAATGGATGACGCCGTGGACCGGACACACCGTTGGAGAAAGTAATTTATCAGGTAAGCATAAATTCTGTTTTTATGTATGTATCATGTTGTTTAAGAAACCTGCATCAAAAAGTGTGAAAAATATGCATTTCTTTCCAATGGCATGGAGAGTCCATAAATCCTTTCTAATTACTGGTAGTAATTCAACTCCTGGCCACCAGGAGGAGGCAAAGAACACCCCAGCAAAGCTTCAAGTATACCTTCTACTTCCCACAATCCCCCCAGTCATTCTTTGCCTTTGTACATCATGGAGGTGTGCGAAGATAGTGTCTGAAGAAAATTAATCCTTTAGTGGGTAGTTTCCATGCAAGTAAGGATTGGGTCTATGCTGTGTCCATCTAATCCTCTTTAGTAAGAGTTATGGTGGCTATTAGCTGTTGGAAGTCGGCAGGGCAGGTCCTTGCTTTTTTCCAAAATTTATGCTAACCCCTATATAGAAAACCAGGGTTGGTTACTCTGCTTTTCTTTCTCTTCCTCAGTTCCCTGTCAGAGGTCGTCTGAGTCTGGTCTGTCATACCTGAGAAGATGTTCCTGCCCTGCAGCTGAACTCCACAGGTAAGTGCTTTTTGCCTTCTAGGTTAAAAGGATATGGCACTTTTGGGGGTTAATATTCCTCCAAGTGGAAAATATGGACTTATATATCTCTTCATATTGGGGATATTTTATTTTGGACAGCATGAGCAGGGCACTATACTGCTTTATTGGGAGATTAAAGGGCTAAGTGAAACATTGCCCATTAATACTTATGAGGCTTTCTGGCTCTTGAGAGGTTAATAGAAGGGAAAATCGCACTCTTTTCCCCCAGTGTCGCATTTGCTTTTCATTGCGGTCTTCTCTTCCGCTGAGCAAATACTTTGATCTCGCAGTCCTCAGTCGACTTTTCCTAGCGGAGGGTTTTTGGAGTGTTTGCCTTTCACTTTTCTGCTGCAAAAAATCTAAGAAGTTACGGTGGAAGAAGAGGAGCTGTATATTAGAGCTGGTGTTGCAAATAGATCTAAATTACACTCTTGCCTGTATTGTGTCACCAGAGGGGTGAGTCTCTCCAGCAGAGCTGGAGATATAGCGGTGCCTATTTTCCTTTAACGTTTTTTTCTTAATCCCTGCATATTCAATTGAAATTTTATATTTTTGGGTCTGCTTAATTTTTTAGGATCCTGATTGTATTAAGTTTATTGCTTCTGTGAACCAATACCTTTTAGGATTCTGCTAAAAGTATTTCTATGTCTTTTGATAAATGTTTATATTGCCTTGAGGCTTAGGTTATTCCTCCTGTGCAGTTTTGTTCCACTTGTGTGAATAAAATGTTACTTTAAAAAAATAAAGACTCCCTCTCAGAGCCATCTGTCTCTCAGGATGTTGTTGTCCAGGACATGCCTCAGCTTTCTCCTCAGATGTCCCCATCCTTGGCAGTTACACAATCAGTGCCCTGTGGTTCCTCTCAGTCAGTTCCTGCGGGTGTACATTTACCAGGTGATTTTGCTGTGCAACTAACTTCTGACGTTTCTGCAGCTCTGAGTGCCTTACCTATCTCAGGTAAGAGGAAGAGAAAGTCAGGAATTTCTGATAACGCCATAGCTGCCTTAGTCAGTTTGTCTGTTATCTGAGGATGACCATTCTACTATAGCTTCTGAGGGCGAAATCTCTGATTCTGAGTCTGCTGTAGCTAGTATAGCAGGGTCAGAGGAGGTTAGTTTTAGATTTAAGCTTGAGCACCTCCGTTTACTATTGAAAAAGGTTCTAGCTACTCTGGAGGATTCTGAACCTACAGTCAAAGAAACTCCGAAGGTTAATAAACTAAATAGAGTCTTTGATGTCAAACCTAGATCAATGGAAGTATTTCCTGTTCCAGATCGCATGTCAGACATTATTTCTCTTGTTAAGTGTGTTCAGTCCACGGGTCATCCATTACGTATGGGATATATTCTCCTTCCCAACAGGAAGTTGCAAGAGGATCACCCAAGCAGAGCTGCTATATAGCTCCTCCCCTCACATGTCATATCCAGTCATTCTCTTGCAACCCTCAACAAAGGAGGAGGTCGCGAGAGGAGCTGGAGTTTTTACTTAACTATTCTTCAATCAAAAGTTTGTTATTTTAAATGGCACCGGAGTGTGCTGTTTTTCTATCTCAGGCAGTATTTGGAAGAAGAAACTGCCTGCGTTTTTTTCTATGATCTTAGCAGGCGTAACTAAGATCCACTGGCTGTTCTCGACATTCTGTGGAGTGGGGTAACTTCAGAAACTGGGAATAGCATGCGGGGTCCTCCGCAAATGAGGTATGTGCAGTGCATTATTTTCTGGGAATGGAATTGACTAAGAAAATACTGCTGTTACCGTATGATGTAAGTACAGCCTTAAATGCAATAGTGGCGACTGGTATCAGGCTGATAAATGTATGCGCAGTCAAGTTATTTTCTAGGGACTAGAATTTGACTGAGAAAATACTGTTAAAACTGAAATAATACTTAAGCCTTATCTGCAGTGGTAGCGACTGGTAGCAGGCTTAGTGATGAATTTGCATGACATTGGAAAATGTTGTTTTTTAATAAAACGTTTACTGGCATGTTATTCGTTTTTGTGAGGTACTTTGGTGATAAATCTCTTTGGGCATGATTTTTTTCCACATGGCTAACATATATTTCTTCTGTTAAGTGTGATCAGTCCACGGGTCATCATTACTTCTGGGATATTAACTGCTCCCCTACAGGAAGTGCAAGAGGATTCACCCAGCAGAGCTGCATATAGCTCCTCCCCTCTACGTCACTCCCAGTCATTCTCTTGCACCCAGCAACTAGATAGGTCGTGTGAGAGGACTATGGTGATTATACTTAGTTTTATATCTTCAATCAAAAGTTTGTTATTTTAAAATAGCACCGGAGTGTGTTATTACCTCTCTGGCAGAGTTTGAAGAAGAATCTACCAGAGTTTTGCTATGATTTTAGCCGGAGTAGTTAAGATCATATTGCTGTTCTCGGCCATCTGAGGAGTGAGGTAAACTTCAGATCAGGGGACAGCGGGCAGATGAATCTGCATAGAGGTATGTAGCAGTTTTTATTTTCTGACAATGGAATTGATGAGAAAATCCTGCCATACCGATATAATGTCATGTATGTATACTTTACACTTCAGTATTCTGGGAGAATGGTACTTCACTAGAATTACACTGTAAGAAGGACATAAAGCTGTTTAATAACTAGAGATTATGTTTAACGTTTTTGCTGGAATGTAAAATCGTTTTCATTTGCTGAGGTACTGAGTGAATAAATGTTTGGGCACCATTTTTCCACTTGGCAGTTGCTTAAATCTGTTTTTTCTGTCAGTTTCTGTTCTCCCTCACTGCTGTGTGTGTGGGGGAGGGGCGCTTTTACTATGCATCAAATATTTCAGTCAGCAACTCATTGTATTCCCTGCATGATCTGGTTCATCTCTACAGAGCTCAGGGGTCTTCAAAACTTATTTTGAGGGAGGTAATTTCTCTCAGCAGAGCTGTGAGAATTATAGTTTGACTGAAATAAAAACTTTTATTCTGTAATTTGTTTCCTGCTTTCAGAAATTGTTATCTTTGCTAATGGGATTAAACCTTTGTTAAAGTTGTGTTGTTTACAAGGATTGAGGCTATAACTGTTTCAATTTATTAATTTTTAACTGTCATAGATCTTCTGTGCTTCTTAAAGGCACAGTACGTTTTAATATTATTCTATTTGAATTGTATTTCCAAGTTGCAAGTTTATTTGCTAGTGTGTTAAACATGTCTGATTCAGAAGATGATACCTGTGTCATTTGTTGCAATGCCAAAGTGGAGCCCAATAGAAATTTATGTACTAACTGTATTGATGCTACTTTAAATAAAAATCAATCTGTACAAATTGAACAAATTTCACCAAACAACGAGGGGAGAGTTATGCCGACTAACTCGCCTCACGTGTCAGTACCTACATCTCCCGCTCAGAGGGAGGTGCGTGATATTGTAGCGCCGAGTACAGCTGGGCGGCCATTACAAATCACATTACAGGATATGGCTACTGTTATGACTGAAGTTTTGGCTAAATTACCAGAACTAAAAGGTAAGCGTGATCACTCTGGGGTGAGAACAGAGTGCGCTGATAATATTAGGGCCATGTCAGACACTGCGTCACAGGTGGCAGAACATGAGGACGGAGAACTTCATTCTGTGGGTGACGGTTCTGATCCAAACAGACTGGATTCAGATATTTCAAATTTTAAATTTAAACTGGAAAACCTCCGTGTATTACTAGGGGAGGTGTTAGCGGCTCTGAATGATTGTAACACAGTTGCAATACCAGAGAAAATGTGTAGGTTGGATAAATATTTTGTGGTACCGACGAGTACTGAGGTTTTTCCTATACCTAAGAGACTTACTGAAATTGTTACTAATGAGTGGGATAGACCCGGTGTGCCGTTCTCACCCCCTCCGATATTTAGAAAAATGTTTCCAATAGACGCCACCACAAGGGACTTATGGCAAACGGTCCCTAAGGTGGAGGGAGCAGTTTCTACTTTAGCTAAGCGTACCACTATCCCGGTGGAGGATAGCTGTGCTTTTTCAGATCCAATGGATAAAAAGTTAGAGGGTTACCTTAAGAAAATGTTTGTTCAACAAGGTTTTATATTGCAACCCCTTGCATGCATTGCGCCGATCACGGCTGCAGCGGCATTCTGGATTGAGTCTCTGGAAGAGAACATTGGTTCAGCTACTCTGGACGACATTACGGACAGGCTTAGAGTCCTTAAACTAGCTAATTCATTCATTTCGGAGGCCGTAGTACATCTTACTAAACTTACGGCGAAGAATTCAGGATTCGCCATTCAGGCACGCAGGGCGCTGTGGCTAAAATCCTGGTCAGCTGATGTTACTTCTAAGTCTAAATTGCTTAATATACCTTTCAAAGGGCAGACCTTATTCGGGCCCGGGTTGAAAGAGATTATCGCTGACATTACAGGAGGTAAAGGCCATGCCCTGCCTCAGGACAAAGCCAAAGCCAAGACTAGACAGTCTAGTTTTCGTTCCTTTCGTAATTTCAAAGCAGGAGCAGCATCAACTTCCTCTGCACCAAAACAGGAAGGAGCTGTTGCTCGCTACAGACAAGGCTGGAAACCTAACCAGTCCTGGAACAAGGGCAAGCAGACTAGGAAACCTGCTGCTGCCCCCAAAACAGCATGAATTGAGGGCCCCCGATCCGAAATCGGATCTAGTGGGGGGCAGACTTTCTCTCTTCGCCCAGGCTTGGGCAAGAGATGTTCAGGATCCCTGGGCGCTAGAGATAATATCTCAGGGATACCTTCTGGACTTCAAATACTCTCCTCCAAGAGAGAGATTTCATCTGTCAAGATTGTCAACAATCCAGACAATGAAAGAGGCTTTTCTACGCTGCGTACAAGAGCTCTTGTTAATGGGAGTAATCCATCCAGTTCCACGATCGGAACAGGGACAGGGGTTTTACTCAAATCTGTTTGTGGTTCCCAAAAAAGAGGGAACTTTCAGACCAATCCTGGACTTAAAGATCCTAAACAAATTCCTAAGAGTTCCATCGTTCAAGATGGAGACTATTCGGACAATTTTACCTATGATCCAAGAGGGTCAGTACATGACCACTGTAGATTTAAAAGATGCTTACCTGCACATACCGATTCACAAAGATCATTACCGGTACCTAAGGTTTGCCTTCCTAGACAGGCATTACCAGTTTGTGGCTCTTCCATTCGGATTGGCTACAGCGCCAAGAATCTTCACAAAGGTTCTGGGTGCTCTTCTGGCGGTACTAAGACCGCGGGGAATCTCGGTAGCTCCATACCTAGACGACATTCTGATACAAGCTTCAAGCTTTCAAACTGCCAAATCTCATACAGAGTTAGTGCTGGCATTTCTAAGGTCACATGGATGGAAGGTGAACGAAAAGAAAAGTTCACTCGTTCCACTCACAAGAGTTCCCTTCCTGGGGACTCTTATAGATTCTGTAGAAATGAAGATTTACCTGACAGAGGACAGGCTATCAAGACTTCAAAGTGCTTGCCGCACTCTTCATTCCATTCAACACCCGTCAGTGGCTCAATGTATGGAGGTAATCGGCTTAATGGTAGCGGCAATGGACATAGTACCCTTTGCACGCTTACACCTCAGACCACTGCAACTGTGCATGCTAGGTCAGTGGAATGGGGATTACTCAGACTTATCCCCTTCTCTGAATCTGGATCAAGAGACCAGAAATTCTCTTCTATGGTGGCTTTCTCGGCCACACCTGTCCAGGGGGATGCCATTCAGCAGACCAGACTGGACAATTGTAACAACAGACGCCAGCCTTCTAGGTTGGGGTGCCGTCTGGAATTCCCTGAAGGCTCAGGGACTATGGAGTCAGGAGGAGAGTCTCCTGCCAATAAACATTCTGGAATTGAGAGCAGTTCTCAATGCCCTCCTGGCTTGGCCCCAGTTGACAACTCGGGGGTTCATCAGGTTTCAGTCGGACAACATCACGACTGTAGCTTACATCAACCATCAGGGAGGGACAAGAAGCTCCCTAGCTATGATGGAAGTATCAAAGATAATTCGCTGGGCAGAGTCTCACTCTTGCCACCTGTCAGCAATCCACATCCCGGGAGTGGAGAACTGGGAGGCGGATTTCTTAAGTCGTCAGACTTTTCATCCGGGGGAGTGGGAACTTCATCCGGAGGTCTTTGCCCAAATACTTCGACGTTGGGGCAAACCAGAGATAGATCTCATGGCGTCTCGACAGAACGCCAAGCTTCCTCGTTACGGGTCCAGATCCAGGGATCCAGGAGCAGTCCTGATAGATGCTCTGACAGCACCTTGGGACTTCAGGATGGCTTACGTGTTTCCACCCTTCCCGTTGCTTCCTCGATTGATAGCCAGAATCAAACAAGAGAGAGCATCAGTGATTCTAATAGCACCTGCGTGGCCACGCAGGACTTGGTATGCAGACCTGGTGGACATGTCATCCTGTCCACCTTGGTCTCTACCTCTGAAACAGGACCTTCTGATACAGGGTCCCTTCAAACATCAAAATCTAACTTCTCTGAAGCTGACTGCTTGGAAATTGAACGCTTAATTTTATCAAGACGTGGGTTTTCTGAGTCAGTTATTAGTACCTTAATACAGACTAGGAAACCTGTTACCAGAAAGATTTACCATAAGATATGGCGTAAATACCTACATTGGTGTGAATCCAAAGGTTACTCTTGGAGTAAGGTTAGGATTCCTAGGATATTGTCTTTTCTACAAGAAGGTTTAGAAAAGGGTTTTTCTGCTAGTTCATTAAAGGGACAGATCTCAGCTCTGTCCATTCTGTTACACAAACGTCTGTCAGAAGTTCCTGACGTCCAGGCTTTTTGTCAGGCTTTGGCCAGGATTAAGCCTGTGTTTAAAACTGTTGCTCCACCATGGAGTTTAAACCTTGTTCTTAATGTTTTACAGGGCGTTCCGTTTGAACCCCTTCATTCCATTGATATAAAGTTGTTATCTTGGAAAGTTCTATTTTTAATGGCTATTTCCTCGGCTCGAAGAGTCTCTGAATTATCAGCCTTACATTGTGATTCTCCTTATTTGATTTTTCATTCGGATAAGGTAGTCCTGCGTACTAAACCTGGGTTCTTACCTAAGGTAGTTACTAACAGGGATATCAATCAAGAGATTGTTGTTCCTTCTTTATGCCCAAATCCTTCTTCAAAGAAGGAACGTCTACTGCACAACCTGGATGTAGTCCGGGCTCTAAAATTTTACTTGCAAGCAACTAAGGAATTCCGACAAACGTCTTCTCTGTTTGTCATTTACTCTGGGCAGAGGAGAGGTCAAAAAGCTTCCGCTACCTCTCTTTCTTTTTGGCTTCGTAGCATAATTCGTTTAGCTTATGAGACTGCTGGACAGCAGCCCCCTGAAAGAATTACAGCTCATTCTACTAGAGCTGTGGCTTCCACTTGGGCCTTCAAGAATGAGGCCTCTGTTGAACAGATTTGCAAGGCTGCAACTTGGTCTTCGCTTCATACTTTTTCCAAATTTTACAAATTTGACACCTTTGCTTCATCGGAGGCTATTTTTGGGAGAAAGGTTCTTCAGGCAGTGGTTCCTTCTGTATAAAGAGTCTGCCTATCCCTCCCGTCATCCGTGTACTTTTGCTTTGGTATTGGTATCCCAGAAGTAATGATGACCCGTGGACTGATCACACTTAACAGAAGAAAACATAATTTATGCTTACCTGATAAATTCCTTTCTTCTGTAGTGTGATCAGTCCACGGCCCGCCCTGTTTTTAAGGCAGGTAAATATTTTTTAATTTATACTCCAGTCACCACTTCACCCTTGGCTTTTCCTTTCTCGTTGGTCCTTGGTCGAATGACTGGGAGTGACGTAGAGGGGAGGAGCTATATGCAGCTCTGCTGGGTGAATCCTCTTGCACTTCCTGTAGGGGAGCAGTTAATATCCCAGAAGTAATGATGACCCGTGGACTGATCACACTACAGAAGAAAGGAATTTATCAGGTAAGCATAAATTATGTTTTTCTGCATGGAAACCGTTATATCAGGGCTCCCACTGTTGTAATAGGAGTGGGAGGGACCTTGTTTTAGCGCCTTGTTGCGCAGTTAAAATTCTAGCACAGTCTTCCTGCTTCTTCCTCCTTGATCCAGGACGTCTCTAGAGAGCTCAGGGGTCTGCAAAATTCATTTTTGAGGGAGGTAATCAGTCACAGCAGATCTATGACAGTGTGTTTGACTGTGATTAAAAGCGTTAAATCTTAATTGATCCGTTTTGGGTATTGAGGGGTTAATCATCCTTTTGCTAATGGGTGCAATCCTCTGCTAATAATACACTTCTTGTTAAGAATTGTTTAACTATATCTGTATTTTTTAAAAAGCTCTGCAGCGTTTTTTATATTGCTTGTAAACTTATTGAAAGTGATTTCCAAGCTTTCATTGCTAAGTCTGTTTAAACATGTCTGATTCAGAGGAAACTGTTTGTTCATCATGTTCAAAAGCCAATGTGGAGCCCAATAGAACGATGTGTACCAATTGTATTGATATTGCTTTGAATAAAAGTCAATCTGTACCGATAGAGAAACTATCACCAGACAACGAGGGGGAAGTTGTGCCGCCTAACTCTCCTCACGTGTCAGTACCTGTGTCTCCCGCTCGGGAGATGCGTAAGATGGAGACGCCAAGTACATATAGGCCCTTACAAATCACTTTACATGATATGGCTAATGTTATGAAAGAAGTATTATATAATATGCCCGAATTAAGAGGCAAGCGCGATAGCTCTGGGTTAAGGACAGAGCGCGCTGATGACACGAGAGCCATGTCTGATACTGCGTCACAATTTGCAGAACATGAGGGCGGTGAGCTTCATTCTGTCGGTGACGGTTCTGATCCAGGGAGACCGGATTCAGAAATTTCAAATTTTAAATTTAAGCTTGAGAACCTCCGTGTGTTACTAGGGGAGGTGTTAGCGGCTCTGAATGATTGCGACACGGTGGCAATTCCAGAGAAAATGTGTAGGTTGGATAGATACTATGCGGTACCGGTGTGTACTGACGTCTTTCCTATACCAAAAAGACTTACAGAAATTATTAGTAAGGAGTGGGATAGACCCGGTGTGCCTTTTTCCCCTCCTCCGATATTTAGAAAAATGTTTCCTATAGACGCCACCACACGAGACTTATGGCAGACGGTCCCTAAGGTGGAGGGAGCAGTTTCTACTTTAGCCAAACGTACCACTATCCCGGTGGAGGATAGCTGTGCTTTCTCAGATCCAATGGATAAAAAATTAGAGGGTTATCTTAAGAAAATGTTTGTTCAACAGGGTTTTATATTGCAGCCTCTTGCATGCATTGCGCCTGTCACGGCTGCAGCGGCATTCTGGTTTGAGTCTCTGGAAGAGGCGATTCGCACAGCGCCATTGGATGAGGCTTTGAGCAAAGTTAGAACCCTTAAACAAGCTAATGCGTTTGTTTCAGATGCCGTAGTGCATTTAACCAAACTTACGGCTAAAAATTCCGGATTCGCCATACAGGCGCGCAGGGCGCTCTGGCTTAAATCCTGGTCAGCGGATGTAACTTCCAAATCTAAACTACTTAACATTCCTTTCAAAGGGCAGACCTTATTCGGGCCCGGCTTGAAGGAAATTATTGCTGACATTACGGGAGGTAAGGGCCACGCCCTTCCTCAGGACAGGGCCAAACCATAGGCCAAACAGTCTCATTTTCGTGCCTTTCGTAACTTCAAGGCAGGAGCAGCTTCAACTTCCTCCGCTCCAAAACAGGAAGGAACTACTGCTCGTTACAGACAGGGTTGGAAAGGCAACCAGTCATGGAACAAGGGCAAGCAGGCCAGAAAGCCTACTCCCGCCCCTAAGACAGCATGAAGACAGGGCCCCCTATCCGGAGACGGATTTAGTGGGGGGCAGACTTTCTCTCTTCGCCCAGGCTTGGGCAAGAGATGTGCAGGATCCCTGGACGTTGAAGATTATATCTCAGGGATACCTTCTGGATTTCAAAACCTCTCCTCCACAAGGGAGGTTCCATCTGTCGAGGTTATCAACAAACCTAGTAAAGAAAGAGGCATTTCTACAATGTGTACAAGACCTCTTAGTCATGGGAGTGATCCACTCAGTTCCGCGAACGGAACAGGGACAAGGATTTTACTCAAATCTATTTGTGGTTCCCAAAAAAGAGGGAACCTTCAGACCAATCTTGGACTTAAAGATCTTAAACAAATTCCTAAGGGTACCATCGTTCAAGATGGAAACCATTCGAACCATCCTACCCATGATCCAAGAGGGTCAATATATGACCACAGTGGACTTAAAGGATGCTTACCTTCACATACCGATTCACAAAGATCATTATCGGTACCTAAGGTTTGCCTTTCTAGACAGGCATTACCAGTTTGTAGCTCTTCCCTTCGGGTTAGCTACGGCCCAGAGAATTTTTACGAAGGTTCTGGGCTCACTTCTGGCGGTACTAATACCACGAGGCATAGCGGTGGCTCCGTACCTAGACGACATTCTGATACAAGCGTCAAGTTTTCAAAATGCAAAGTCTCATACAGAGATAGTTCTAGCATTTCTGAGGTCGCATGGGTGGAAAGTGAACGTGGAAAAGAGTTCTCTGTTACCACTCACAAGGGTTCCTTTTCTAGGGACTCTTATAGATTCTGTAGAGATGAAGATTTACCTGACGGAGTCCAGGTTATCAAAGATTCTCAATGCTTGTCGTGTCCTTCATTCCATTCCAAGCCAAGTAGCTCAGTGCATGGAGGTAATCGGCTTAATGGTCGCGGCAATGGACATAGTGCCATTTGCGCGCCTGCATCTCAGACCGCTGCAACTATGCATGCTAAGTCAATGGAACGGGGATTACTCAGATCTGTCCCCTTTGCTAAATCTGGACCAGGAGACCAGAGATTCTCTTCTCTGGTGGTTGTCACCGGTTCATCTGTCCAAAGGAATGACCTTTCGCAGACCAGATTGGACGATTGTGACAACGGATGCCAGCCTTCTAGGCTGGGGAGCAGTCTGGAATTCCCTGAAGGCTCAGGGATCGTGGACTCAGGAGGAGAAACTCCTTCCAAAAAACATTCTAGGATTAAGAGCAATATTCAATGCTCTTATAGCTTGGCCTCAGTTAGCAAAACTGAGGTTCATCAGATTTCAGTCGGACAACATCACGACTGTGGCTTACATCAATCATCAAGGGGGAACCAGGAGTTCCCTAGCGATGTTGGAAGTCTCGAAGATAATTCGCTGGGCAGAGTCTCACTCTTGCCACCTGTCAGCGATTTACATCCCAGGCGTGGAGAACTGGGAGGCGGATTTCCTAAGTCGCCAGACTTTTCATCCGGGAGAGTGGGAACTTCACCCGGAGGTATTTGCTCAACTGATTCGTCGTTGGGGCAAACCGGATCTGGATCTCATGGCATCTCGCCAGAACGCGAAGCTTCCTTGTTACAGATCCAGGTCCAGGGACCCGGGAGCGGTGCTGGTAGATGCATTAGCAGCCCCTTGAGTTTTCAACATAGCTTATGTGTTTCCACCATTTCCGTTGCTACCTCGACTGATTGCCAGGATCAAACAGGAGAGGGCATCGGTAATTCTGATAGCGCCTGCGTGACCACGCAGGACCTGGTATGCAGACCTAGTGGACATGTCGTCCTGTCCACCATGGTCTCTACCTCTGAGGCAGGACCTTCTAATTTAGGGTCCTTTCAACCATCCAAACCTAATTTCTCTGAGGCTGACTGCCTGGAAATTGAACGCTTGATTCTATCAAAGCGTGTGTTTTCGGATTCGGTTATTGATACATTAATACAGGCTCGGAAGCCTGTGACCAGAAAAATTTACCATAAGATATGGCATAAATATTTATATTGGTGCGAATCCAAGAGTTACTC
The DNA here is from genome assembly GCF_027579735.1 of Bombina bombina. Lineage (NCBI taxonomy): Eukaryota > Metazoa > Chordata > Amphibia > Anura > Bombinatoridae > Bombina > Bombina bombina. Next base: position 79,527,937 of record NC_069510.1, on the reverse strand, counting down.
ATGGAGTAAGGTTAGGATTCCTAGGATATTGGCTTTTCTACAAGAGGGTTTAGAAAAGGGTTTATCCGCTAGTTCGCTAAAGGGACAGATTTCCGCTCTGTCTATTCTTTTACACAAACGTCTGGCAGAGAATCCAGACGTCCAGGCTTTTTGTCAGGCTTTGGCTACAATTAAGCCTGTGTTTAAAGCTGTTGCTCCTCCGTGGAGCTTAAACTTGGTTCTTAAAGTTCTTCAGGGTGTTCCGTTTGAACCCCTTCATTCCATTGATATTAAGCTTTTATCTTGGAAAGTTTTGTTTTTGATGGCTATTTCCTCGGCTCGAAGAGTCTCTGAGTTATCTGCCTTACATTGTGATTCTCCTTATCTGATCTTTCATTCAGACAAGGTAGTCCTGCGTACTAAACCTGGGTTTTTACCTAAGGTTGTTTCTAACAGGAATATCAATCAAGAGATTGTTGTTCCATCATTATGTCCTAATCCTGCTTCAAAGAAGGAACGTCTTTTGCATAATCTAGACGTGGTCCGTGCTCTGAGGTTCTACTTACAGGCAACTAAAGATTTTCGACAAACTTCTTCTCTGTTTGTCGTTTACTCTGGACAGAGGAGAGGTCAAAAGGCTTCGGCTACCTCTCTCTCTTTTTGGCTTTGTAGCATAATACGTTTAGCCTATGAGACTGCTGGACAGCAGCCTCCTGAAAGAATTACAGCTCATTCCACTAGAGCTGTGGCTTCCACCTGGGCCTTTAAGAATGAGGCCTCTGTTGAACAGATTTGCAAGGCTGCAACTTGGTCTTCACTTCATACTTTTTCCAAATTTTACAAATTTGACACTTTTGCTTCTTCGGAGGCTGGTTTTGGGAGAAAGGTTCTACAGGCAGTGGTTCCTTCTGTTTAATGTTCCTGCCTTGTCCCTCCCATCATCCGTGTACTTAGCTTTGGTATTGGTATCCCATAAGTAATGGATGACCCGTGGACTGAACACACTTAACAAGAGAAAACATAATTTATGCTTACCTGATAAATTTATTTCTCTTGTAGTGTGTTCAGTCCACGGCCTGCCCTGTCTTTTTGAGGCAGGTTCTAAATTTTAAAATTATAACTCCAGTCACCACTGCACCCTATAGTTTCTCCTTTCTCGTCTTGTTTCGGTCGAATGACTGGATATGACATGTGAGGGGAGGAGCTATATAGCAGCTCTGCTTGGGTGATCCTCTTGCAACTTCCTGTTGGGAAGGAGAATATATCCCATAAGTAATGGATGACCCGTGGACTGAACACACTACAAGAGAAATAAATTTATCAGGTAAGCATAAATTATGTTTTTTTAGGAATAGGAGAAGCCGGGTGTCCCATTTTGCCATCTCCTGTCTTAAAAAAGATGTTTCCTGTTGCAGACTCTGTGCGAGACCTTTGGCGCACTGTTCCTAAGGTGGATGGAGCTATATTCACATTGGCCAAGAGAACCACAATTCCTCTAGAGGATAGTACCCCTTCAAGGATCCTATGAATAGGAAACTGGAGGGGTATTTAAGAAAATAAAATCTTCACCATGGACTGATATGGCAGCCAGTTGCTAGCATGGCGACAGTTGCTGGTGCGGCCTCTTACTGGTTCGACTCCTTATCGGAACTGACTTTGGAGGAAACTATAGTAGAGGAGATCCAAGACAGGATCAAGGCTTTAAAACTGACTAATACTTTCATCTGTGATGCCAGTATGCAAGTAGTTTGTCTGAGTGCAAAGACTTCTAGTCTTGCCATTCTATCTTGCAGAGCCTTGTGGTTAAAGTCTTGGTCAGCTGACATGGTGTCTAAGTCTAGACTTCTGTCTCTCTTCCTTTTAAAGGTAAGATTTTGTTTTGTCCTGGTCTGGCTGAAATTATTTCCACGGTCATGAGTGGAAAGGGAGATTTTCTGCCTCAGGATAAGAAGGTTAGACCTAAGGGTCACCAGACTTCTAATTTTCATTTCTTTCGTAAGTTCAAGGGACAAAAATCATCTTCTTCCACGCCTGAACAAACCAAACCCTCATGGAGATCTAGCCAGCCTTAGAATAAGGATAAGCAATCCAAGAAGCCTTCCTCTGAGAACAAACAGCATGAAAGGTTCGCCCCCGATCCAAGTTTGGATCAAGTAGTAGGGAGCAGACTTTCTTTCAACAGGCTTGGATTCACAATGTCCCCGATCCTTGTGGGGGTGGAGGTAGTCTCTCAGGGTTACAAGATAGGATTTAAATCTTGTCCTCCCAGAGGCAGATTTCTCCTGTCAAGATTATCTGCAAACCAGTAAAAAAGAGAGGCATTCTTAAACTGTGCCAGGGAACTCACTTCTCTAGGAGTGATTGCCCCTGTTCCTCTGGCAGAACAGGGTTGAGGATTCTTTTTCAACCTATTCGTGGTTCCCAAAAAGGAGGGAACTTTTCAACCTATTCTAGACCGCAAATGTCTCAACAAATTTCTCAGGGTTCCGTCCTTCAAAATGGAGACTATACGTTCTATTCTCCCTTTAATACAGAAGGGTCAGTACATGACTACCATCGACCTGGAGGACGCATATCTTCATGTTCCTATTCACAAGGATCATTTCAAATTCCTTCGGTTTGCCTTCCTGGACAAACACTTCCCATTTGTAGCCCTAACTTTCGGCCTAGCCACTGCCCCACAAATCTTTATGAAGGTTCTAGGGTCTCTTCTGGCAGTAGCCACATCTCAAGAAATTGCAGTGGCCCCTTACCTGGACACTATCTTGGTTCAGGCGCCATCTTTTCATTTAGCAGAATCCCATATAAATTCTCTGTTGTTGATTCTCCGCTCTCACGGGTGGAAGGTGACTCTGGAAAAGAGTTCCTTGGTACCAAGTACCAAGGTATGTTTTTTGGGGACGATCATAGACTCGATCTCCATGAAAATTTTCTTAACGGAATTCAGAAAATCCAAGCTTTCTTTCTCTTCAGTCTTCTGCGTGCCCCTCGGTGGCGCAGTGTATGGAATTAAGTGGTCTAATGGTGGCTTCCATGGACAGTATTTCTTTTGCTCGATTCCATCTGAGACCTCTACAGTTATGCATACTCTGACAAAGGAACGGAGACCACTCGGACCTTTCTCATAGGATAATCCTAGACAACATGATGAGAGACTCTCTTTTTTGCTGGCGCTCCCAGGACCATCTGTCCCAAGGCACATGCTTCTTGAGACCATCCTGGGAGATCGTGATTACAGATGCCAGTCTTTCAGGCTGGGGAACTGTTTGGGGTTCCTTAAGAGCTCAGGGAATTTGGACTCAGACAGAGTCTGCTCTTCCTATAAATATCCTAGAGTTAAGAGCAATCTTCAATGCTCTGATAGCTTGGCCTTAATTGAGTTTGGTCCTGTTTTTCGGATTCCAATCGGACAACATCACTTCAGTGGCTTATATCAACCATCAGGGAGGAACAAGGAGTTCCTTAGCGATGAAGAAGGTGTCTTGCATTCTTCGATGGTCAGAGACTCACAGTTGTCATATTTCTGCCATCCACATCCCAGGTGTGGACAAATGGGAGGCAGATTATCTGAGCAGGCAGACTTTTTCCGGAGGTGTCCTTGAGGATAACCTTCAGGTGGGGAATGCCGGAGTTGGACCTGATGGTGTCTCGTCTAAACACCAAGCTTCCAAGATACGGATCCAGATCACGGGATCCACAAGCAGTTCTGATGGACGCTCTGGCGATTCCGTGGAATTTCGGTCTCATTTACATGTTTCCTCCATTTGCCCTTCTTCCTCGGGTGATAGCCCGGATCAAACAGGAGCTGGCTTTGGTGATTCTAATCGCTCTAGCTTGGTCTTGCAGAAACTGGTTTTCAGACTTCATGAAGATGTCGTCCTCACCTCTATGAAGACTACCACTGAGGAAGAACCTTATACTTCAGGGTCTTTTTTTTAATTCAAATCTAGATTCTCCGAAGCTTACTGCATGTAGATTGAGTCTAGTCTTGTCTATACAAGGTTTTTCCGAAAAGGTTATTGATACTTTTGATCCAGGCTTGTAAGTCGGTAACTCGCAAGATATATCATAAGGTTTGGCGCACATACCTTTATTAGTGCGAATCTCAGGGTTTCCCTTGGAGTAAGGTGAGAGTTTCTCGTATTCTGTCCTTTCTCCAGGAGGGGCTGGAAAAGGGTTTAGCAGTCAGTTCCCTGAAGGGTCAGATTTCTTCCCTTTCTGTTCTGTTACATAAATGTTTGGCTGACTTACCAGATGTTCAATCTTTTGTTCAGGCCCTGGTCAGAATCAGGCCTGTGTTTAAATCTGTTGCTCTTCCGTGGAGTCCTAATCTTGTTCTTAGGGTTCTGCAACAGACTCCTTTTGAGCCTATGCACTCTGTTGATATTTAGTTGTTGTCTTGGAAAGTTTTATTTTTACTAGCTATTTCTTCTGCTCGTAGAGTCTCAGAACTTTCGGCTCTACAATGTGATGCCCCTTATCTTATTTTCCATGCGGTTAAGGCGGTTCTCCGTACTAAATTGGGATTTCTTCCTAAGTTTGTTCCGGATAGCAATATCAATCAGGAAATTGTTGTTCCTTCGTTCTGTCCTAATCCTTTTTGTCAAAAAGAACGTCTGTTACACAACCTGGATGTAGTTCGGGGCTCTCAAATTCTATTTCCGGACTATTAAGGTTTTTCGTCAATCTTCTGCGCTTTTTGTGGTGTTTTCTGGCAAACGTAAGGGCCAAAAGGCCACTTCATCTACTCTTTCTTTTTTGGTTAAGGAGTGTCATTCGGTTGGCCTATGAGACAGCTGGGCAACAGCCTCCTGAGATGATTATGGCTCATTCTACTTGGGCTGTTTCTTCTTCCTGGGCTGCTTCTGTGGAGCAAATTTGCAAGGCGGCCACTTGGTCCTCGTTGCATACTTTTACTTTTTCCAAATTTTCCAAATTCAATGTTTTTGCCTCTGCTGAGGCTTCCTTTGGTAAGAAAGTTCTTCAAGCAGTGTTGCCTTCAGTTTAGGTCCGCCTGTCTTGTTTCCTCCCCCTTTCCATTGTGTGTCCTCTACCTTGGGTATTGGTTCCCACTAGTAATTAGAATGGATTTGTGGACCCTCCATGCCATTGGAAAGAAAACAAAATTTATGCTTACCTGATAAATTATTTTCTTTCCTGGCATGGAGAGCCCACTACCCGCCCTTTCTTCTAAATTTCTAAATTATGGACGGCTTTTTATTTTATGTTATAGTTTTTCTAAACTTCAGGCACCTCTATACCCTTTGTATCCTCTGCTCTTTCTATATTTCTTAGGCTGAATGACTTGGGGATTGTGGGAAATAAACTGAGAAAACAGAGAAATGTTGGATAAACCAGAGCGCTCTTATTTTATCAATAGATCAGTATATTGAACAGTGAGGTAATATACAGTGGGTGTAAAATAAAACTTAACATTTAATTATATTAATTAAAAGGTAGTAATAACTACCAGTGTAGTGTATTAAAAGCTGTATTGTAGTACAGTGGAGCTGGCAAGCCCAGGAAAGTATCCTTGAGGACGTAGCTGCACACAATTTGACCATAAGTTTCACCCATATAACAAAAAGGAAAAAGTCTGCTGCAAAAACACCATAATATGCTCACGGATTGCACAGAAAGCTAACCCTAAGTAAAGAGGACAAGCCTCACAACAATTATGCTAGACTGGTGCAATGCTGGAGCGGTGTGTATTGCAGCAGAAATGCCAAATTTAACAAATTAGGGTTAATACAATGTAAGGTGCTGGAAACGTCTTATGAGGCTGCAGAGCTCTTAGTTTGAGCGCCTGATGCGCATTTAGCCATATGCTGGCTTTGTCAAAGGCTCAAATTGTGGGAAGTAGGAGGGATACTTAAAGCTTTGCTGGGGTGTTCTTTGCCTCCTCCTGGTGGCTAGGAGTTGAATTCCCACTAGTAATTAGAATGGATTTGTGGACTTTCCATGCCAGGAAAGAAATAATTTATCAGGTAAGCATAAATTATTTTATTATTTTAATAATCAAAGTCATAAACAATAGTGTGTGTATATTTTATCGCCTAAACTTTATAGTAAAAAGAAAAGGTTATCCACAGGGCCTTTCGGTATAGTTTTGTAAATGTTATCTGCACATGGGGGTCAATGGTCTTCTAGTTCATTATAATTCAAATTAAATTGTCTGTAACAGACTCCAATAACATCTTTCATCAGATAGAACCCAAATACTGTAGGTTGGATGATCAGAAACTGATTGAAGACCCTTAAATGTAATTTTGATGTGACTCAGAACTTCAGCAAACATGAATATTGTATAGCTAGAGCGGAGCTTGACAAATCCTAGAATTATACCACTGGCTCCAAACTTTTTGGGTTATTCTCCATATAGCTATAGACAAATACCACTGTCAGGCTCCTAAAAGTATGTCTTGTTCCTAATTATTCTTATAGGTTCCTTCATTTTAAATAGATTTGCTGACCCATTAACTAAAGGACATCCAGGTGAGGAGCAGATAGGTTGCCAGCTGCACTCCATAAAATACCTGATGACCTATAGGTGACTTGGCACTGGTGGGGGCACACAATGTCCTCCCTAAAACCCTACCCCTGGTCCCACAGTGTATATTGCCAGTAACACACTTGCAGTAGTGATTAGATCCTCTAGAAGCACGCACACAGCATTGATTTACCACCCCTATGACTGCCTGTAACCCTTATATTAGAAAATGCACAGTTGCTGCTTTTTGGGCTATATTTGTAGTGCACAGAGTCATAGGAGGTCTTTTACATTTAGCTGGCACTTAAGTGACTTTAAAAATACTGGACTTTTAAGTGTCTAGTATTTTATTTACCACACACTGCATCAAATTGGTCTGCATGGCTGTCGTCCCAGAAGGAAGCCTCTTCTAAAGATGATGCACAAGAAAGCCAGCAAACAATTTGTTGAAGACAAGCAGACTAAGGACATGGATTACTGGAACCATGTCCTGTGGTCCGATGAGACCTAGATAAACTTAATTGGCTCAGATGTTGTCAAGCATGTGTGGCTGCAACCAGGTGAGGAGTACAAAGAAAAGTGTGTCTTGCCTACAGTCAAGCATGGTGGTGGGAGTGTCATTATCTGGGCCTGCATGAGTGCTGCCGGCATTGGGGAGCTACAGTTCATTGAGGGAACCATGAATGCCAACAGTACTGTGACATACTGATGCAGAGCATGATCCCCTCCCTTCGGAGACTGGGCCGAAGGGCAGTATTCCAACATAACGACCCCAAACACACCTCCAAGACGACCACTGCCTTGCTAAAGAAGCTGAGGGTAAAGGTGATGGACTGGCCAAGCTGGTCTCCAGACCTAAACCCTATTGGGCATCTGAAGGGCATCCTCAAACAAAAGGTGTGGGAGTGCAAGGTCTCTAACATCCACCAGCTCCATGATGTCATCTTGGAGGAGGACTCCAGTGGCAACCTGTGAAGCTCTGGTAAACTCCATGCCCAAGAGGGTTAAGTCAGTGCTGGAAAATAATGGTGGCCACACAAAATATTGACACTTTGGGCCCAATTTGGACATTTCCACTTAGGGGTGTACTCACTTTTGTTGCCAATGGTTTAGACTTTAATGGCTGTGTGTTGTTATTTTGAGGGGACAGCAAATGTACACTGTTATACAGGCTGTACACTCACTACTTTACATTGTAGCAAAGTGTCATTTCTTCAGTGTTGTCACATGAAAAGATATAATAAAATATTTACAAAAATGTGAGGGGTGTACTCACTTTTGTGGGATAATGTATATATGTGTGTATATATATATATATATATATATATATATATGTATATATATATATATGTCACGGATACCAGACTGCCAAGGTTAAACCTCCACCCCCTACTACCTAGCCCCTCACCTTTTCTCACTGGATTTGGACTTTGGAGAGCTTACGCGATCTCCGAAACTCTTCCTATTGCCTGTCTTGCAGTTTGTATCTCTGATCGGGAATGGAACTGCCGGTCGGCCGCATCACCCCGGATACCCGCTAACCTTTACCCCAGGTCGTTCCAGCGGTTCTTTGTCTCAGAGCTCCGCTCTTTTGGGGATTGGTAGCCTCTAGGGAGGACCAGAGGTGGGGTAATTGAGCTCCCTTGGGAAAATGGGGTTTATGGACGGCTGTAACTCCGGTCCCCAGTAGCGGAAGTGCCGCCGCTCCCCCTGGACCACTCAGAAACTGGGACCTAAGTACTGTGTGGACTCTATGAAACTGTGGCTCCTATGGAGGCGCTGGAGTGGCGAGAGATCTGGGAGTCAGATAAGACCCTTTTTGTGTATATATAAGCAGAGTGTGTTTTCTAATAAAGCAGTTCTTTTGGTTCACCTGAATTCTAGTCTGTCTATTTATTTGGGTGGGCTCTGCTATAATCACTTTTCTCCGCTACGTAGCGGCATGTTCCAGGTATAAGAAGGACCCTTTGGCCGAGCTACTCAGTCGGGGTATCCGGTATCTGTCACTATATATATAATTTTACTTGACAGCATGAATAAATACTGGACTGTCCAGATAACCCTAGGAGCAGGTCACAGGTATCAAAAACAAAACAGTGCATCCAAATTCCAAGAGGCTAGGAGCAGACTGAGATCATGAACCAGATTTTAGAATAGAGCATTTATCTACAAGACTAAATGCGAAATTCCAAGCAATAGTGAAAAAACAGGATTCAGCAAACCAGAAAAACACACGCATATTAGTGGATAAACCAATACACCGGCATCAGTGCCTTAATACGGGGCAAGTATCATCATTGGCTTACGACATGCAGGTGCTGGTACACACAAGAGCAAGAAAAACATTACACCCAACACGATACAGAGCTAAATAAAAAGTGGTAAATATCTCCCACATTTAAAATCTTAGAAGAAGTATTTTGGTTTAGTAAATCATGATGCTCTCTTTTTTAAAAAAAAATAAATTAGGATGTACATTTCTCTGTAACCTTTGCAAAAAAAAAAACTAAACAGTCGTCTGGTAGAATTTAATAAGACTTGATGTTACCTTCCGTTCGTAAAATTTACAAGTGAAATAACATGTTATTTATATATATATATATATATATATAATTTCTTTTACAAGATATGGCGAGTCCACGGATTTCATCCTTATGGGATTACGCCTCCTGGTTAGCAGGAAGTGGCAAAGAGCACCACAGCAGAGCTGTATATATAGCTCCTCCCTTCCCTCCCACCCCTGTCATTCTCTTTGCCTGTGTTAGTGATAGGAAGAGGTAAAGTGAGGTGTTAGTTTAGATTCTTCAGTCAAGAAGTTTTTTATTTTAAAATGGTGCCAGTGAGTACTATTTTTCTCAGGGAGAAATAGTCAGTCTATAACTTCCCAAGAGGAGTGGAGACATTTTATTTTTTTTCTGCCCTGATGTTGATGATCTTACCAAACGTTATCTAAGATCCATGCTGGTTCCCACAGAGCAGTTGAAGGTAGTGTAAAGAAACATCTTCAGTGTGGAGAACTGTGTCATGCTACAAGCAGCATTGAGGTATGTTCAGTCTTTTGTTTCTGGGGAGACTTGATGCATCAGAACAGGCTGACATTATTCCCTAACTGGGGAGGGGTAATCAGTATGCACTATGGGAAAAATGGTGTACCTGGAATTCCCTTTTATTGTACTTATTTAATAGTGTGTTGATGTTTCACTTTAAATTTAATGTGTGGGCTCACGCTAGGAGCTGCGGTTGCTGGCTGTCGTTACGATATAACTGGCTGGGCAGGAGACAATATTCACTGAGATGTGCTTATTGTGTTGAGTGTGTATAAGAGGGGCACATGGCTTAAGATAGTTGGAGGACCGACATGTTATTTTATCTACCCATGCGGGTCTTGGTAAGGCTAAGAGTTACGCCCACGGTGGGCGGGGCCTATTTTTGCGCGCTCAGCCACGCAGTGTGTTTTCCAGATCGGCAGCAAGGTTCTGAGGCTCCGGTGGGGCCTAGCTCAGTTCTGTACTCGTAGGGTACAGAGAGACTTAAAAACGTTTCTTCAGTGTGATCTGGGGGCAGGTAGGCGCCGCAGCAGAGAGGTGCAGGGGCCTGAATTGATATAGATTAATAAAACTGATATAATTTATATAAATTGATATATAACATAACCTAACAAGTGGTGCAATATTGTTAAGCTATTTTGGGCACATTAGGGCATTTTTTATTGCTGCAAACGTTGTTTTGTCTGATAACAGAAAAATTGTTGCGCTTTTATTATTTAAAGGCGCAGTACACTTTTTAGTTAAAAATCTTTTTTAGTATATGTTTTGATTTCAGAATTCATTATATCAAGTAAGAACGACTATTATTGCTATTGCTAGTCTGTTTAACATGTCTGAACTTCAGGAAAGTTCATGTTCTATGTGTTTAGATGCCAATGTGGAACCCTCTCTTACTTTTTGTCCCTCATGTACTGAAAGGGCCTTACAATGTAAAGAACAGATTTTATTTAATGCAAATATGTCTAAGGATGATTCTCAGACTGAGGAGAATCAGGGTATGCCGCTACTTTCTCCCCAAGCGTCACAACCTTTAACGCCCAGCTAAGCGACGCTGTGTTCTTAAACCGCGTCCACTTCATTTACACTGCAGGATATGACTGCAGTTATGTGATCTACCCTTACAGAGGTTTTGTCTAAGTTGCCAGTATTGCAGGGCGAGGCCACTCTGATCCCTGCGACTTCTGATGCTTTGATGGCTATTTCCGATGTACCCTCACAGGGATCTGAATTAGGGGTCAGGGAATTTCTGTCTGAGGGGGAACTTTCCGACTCAGGAAGTGTGTTACCTCATACGGACTTGGACGCAATGTCATTTAGATTTAAGCTTGAACACCTCCGCCTGTTACTTAGGGAGGTTTTAGCGACTCTGGACGACTGTGACTCTATTGTGGTTCCACCAGAGAAATTGTGTAAGATGGACAAATATTTAGAAGTGCCTGCTTACTCTGATGTTTTTCCGGTTCCTAAGAGAATATCGGAAATTATTACGCGGGAATGGGAAAGACCGGTTATCCCATTCTCACCTTCTCCTAAGTTTAAGAAAATGTATCCCATAGCTAACACAGTCCCTAAGGTGGAGGGAGCTATATCTACCCTGGCTAAGCGTACTACTATTCCTACTGAGGACAGTTGTGCTTTAAAAGACCCTATGGATAAAAAAATTGGAGGGTCTTCTAAAGAAGTTATTTATTCATCAGGGTTTTCTGTTGCAACCGACGGCCTGCATTGTGCCAGTAACAACTGTGGCGGCCTTCTGGTTTGACACCTTAGAAGAGTCTCTTAAGACTGAGACTCCTTTAGAGGAATTAAGGCTCTTAAGCTGGCTAATTCTTTTATTACGGACGCCACTTTCAGATTGCTAAGTTGGTGGCTAAAAATGCTGGATTTGCCATTTTAGCGCGTAGAGCGTTATGGTTAAAGTCTTGGTCTGCTGATGTGTCATCTAGGTCAAAGCTTTTGGCTATTCCTTTTAAAGGGAAAACCCTATTCAGGCCTGACTTGAAAGAAATCATTTCTGACATTATGGGAGGTAAGGGTCATCTCCTACCTCAGGATAAAGCAGCTAAACTGAGGGGTAAACAAAATAATTTTCGTTCCTTTCGGAACTTCAAAGGAGTCCCCGCTTCTACTTCCGCTAAACAGGAAGGGAATTTTGCTCAAGCCAAGGCCGTCTGGAGACCCAACCAGGCTTGGAACAAAGGTAAACAACCCAAGAAGCCCACTGCTGCTCCCAAGACAGCATGAAGGGGCGGCCCTCGATCCGGGATCGGATCTAGTAGGGGCAGACTTTATTTCTTTACCCAGGCTTGGGTAAGAGATGCTCAGGACCCCTGGACACTGGAAATAGTGTCCCAAGGGTATCAACTGGAATTCAAAAATTCTCTCCCAAGGGGGAGGTTTCTTCTTTCACAATTGTCTGTAGATCAGATAAAAAGAGAGGCGTTCTTACGTTGTGTAAAAGACCTCTCTACTATGGGAGTAATTCTTCCCGTTCCAATACTGGAACAGGGGCAGGGGTTTTACTCAAATCTTTTTGTGGTTCCCAAAAAAGAGGGAACGTTCAGACCCATTTTAGATCTCAAGAGTCTAAACAAGTTTCTCAGAGTCCCATCCTTCAAGATGGAGACTATTCGAACAATTCTACCATTGATCCAGGAGGGTCAATATATGACTACCGTGGACTTGAAGGATGCATACCTTCATATTCCTATCCACAAGGATCATCATCAGTTCCTAAGGTTTGCCTTCTTGGACAAACATTTTCAGTTCGTGGCTCTTCCCTTCGGGTTGGCCACAGCACCCAGGAACTTCACGAAGGTTCTAAGGTCCCTTCTGGCGGTTCTCAGGCCGCGGGGTATTGCAGTGGCGCCTTATCTAGACGATATTCTGATCCATACAGACATGTTTCTGTCCTTTCTGAGGACTCATGGGTGGAAGGTGAATCTAGAAAAAAGTTCACTAATTCCACAGACAAGGGTTCCCTTCTTGGGAACTCTGATAGATTCCATATCCATGAAAATTTTCTTGACAGAGGTCAGAAAGTTAAAGATTCTGAATACATGCCGAGCCCTTCAGTCCAATCCTCGGCCATCAGTGGCTCAGTGAATGGTAATAGGATTGATGGTGGCGGCAATGGACATTATTCCATTTGCTCATTTTCATCTCTGACCGCTACAACTGAGCATGCTCAGGCAGTGGAATGGAGATTATGCAAATTTGTCTCCTCAGATAGATCTGGATCAGGAGACAAGAGACTCTCTTCTTTGGTGGTTGTCGCCGGATCATCTTTCCCAAGGGACGTGCTTCTGCAGACCCTCATGGGTGATAGTGACAACGGACGCAAGTCTACTAGGTTGGGGTGCAGTCTGGAATTCCCTGAAGGCTCAGGGTGTGTGGACTCGGTCGGAGTCTCTACTTCCAATCAATATTCTGGAATTGAGAGGAATATTCAATGCGCTTCAGGCTTGGCCTCAGTTGGCTTTGGCCAAATTCATCTGTTTTCAGTCGGACAACATCACGACTGTAGCTTACATCAATCATCAGGGAGGAACAAGGAGTTCCTTAGCGATGACAGAAGTATCCAAGATAATTTGGTGGGCGGAGGCTCACTCTTGTTATCTGTCAGCAATCTACATCCCAGGAGTGGACAACTGGGAAGCGGACTTTTTAAGCAGACAGACGTTTCATCCGGGGGAGTGAGAACTCCATCCGGAGGTCTTTGCCACCCTGATTCTCAGATGGGGCAGACCGGAATTGGATCTGATGGCGTCTCATCAGAATGCCAAGCTCCCAAGATACGGATCCAGGTCAAGGGATCCTCAGGCTGAACTGATAGATGCTTTGGCAGTGCCTTGGTCATTCAACTTAGCTTATGTGTTTCCACCTTTTGCTCCCCTTCCCCGGATGATTGCACGGATCAAACAGGAGAGGGCTTCAGTAATTCTAATCGCACCTGCGTGGCCTTGCAGGACTTGGTATACCGATCTAGTGGACATCTCCTTTTGGCCGCCGTGGAAGCTTCCACTGAGGTAAGACCTTCTCATTCAGGGACCCTTTCAACATCCGAATCTAGATTCTCTGCAGCTGACTACTTGGAGATTGAACGCTTGATTTTATCTAAGCGGGGGTTCTCTGATTAGGTCATTGATACTTTGATTCTGGCACGCAAGCCTGTTACTAGAAAGATCTACCATAAGATATGGCGTATATATCTTTATTGGTGTGAATCCAAGGGCTACTCATGGAGTAGAGTTAGGATTCCCAGGATTCTATCCTTTCTCCAAGAAGGATTAGAGAAAGGGTTATCAGCAAGTTCCTTAAAGGGACAAATCTCTGCTTTGTCGATTTTACTACACAAACGTTTGGCTGAGGTTCCAGGTGTTCAGTCTTTTTGTCAGGCTCTAACTAGAATCAAGCCTGTGTTTAGACCAATTGCTCCACCCTGGAGTTTGAATTTAGTTCTTAATGTTCTTCAAGGGTTTCCGTTTGAACCCATGCATTCCATAGATATTAAGTTGTTATCTTGGAAGCTTTTATTTTTGGTTGCTTTTTCTTCTGCTCGTAGAGTCTCTGAGCTTTCAGCGTTACAATGTGACTCGCCTTATCTTATCTTCCATTCTGATAAGGTGGTTTTACGTACCAAACCTGGGTTCCTTCCTAAGGTTGTTTCAAATAAGAATATTAATCAGGAAATTGTTGTTCCTTCATTATGTCCTAATCCTTCTAAAAAGGAGCGTCTGTTACATAACTTGGACGTGGTCCGTGCGCTGAAGTTTTACTTGCAGGCGACTAAGGAATTTCGTCAATCATCTTCATTATTCATTGTTTATTCTGGAAAGCGTAGGGGCCAGAAAGCTACGGCTACCTCTCTTTCTTTTTGGCTGAAGAGTATCATCCGTCTGGCATATGAGACTGCTGGACAGCAGCCTCCTGAAAGAATTACGGCTCATTCTACTAGGGCTGTGGCTCCCTCATGGGCATTTAAAAACGATGCTTCTGTTGAGCAGATTTGCAAGGCTGCGACTTGGTCGTCTCTTCACACTTTTTCCAAATTTTATAAATTTGATACTTTTGCTTCTTCTGAGGCTATTTTTGGGAGAAAGGTGCTTCAAGCAGTGGTACCTTCCGTTTAGGTTCCCTGTCTTGTCCCTCCCTTTCATCCGTGTCCTATAGCTTTGGTATTGTATCCCATAAGTAAGGATGAAATCCGTGGACTCGTCATATCTTGTAAAAGAAAAGGAAATTTATGCTTACCTGATAAATGTATTTCTTTTACGATATGACAAGTCCACGGCCCACCCTGTCATTTCTAAGACAGGTATTTACTTGTTTTTTGTTTCACTTCAGTCACCTCTGCACCTTTGGCTTTTCCTTTCTCTTCCTAACTTCGGTCGAATGACTGGAGTGGGAGGGAAGGGAGGAGCTATATATACAGCTCTGCGGTGGTGCTCTTTGCCACTTCCTGCTAACCAGGAGGCGTAATCCCATAAGTAAGGATGAAATCCGTGGACTCGTCATATCGTAAAAGAAATAAATTTATCAGGTAAGCATAAATTTCGTTATATTTATAATATTTCTGCTACTCTTGGACAAATACAGATTTCACTATCATAATATGTTGAGTTTTATTGCATTTCTTTAATGTAATGTGTACTGTTCTTGTTGACATTCCATTAATCTATATCTGCTTGAGCATTTTCTGGTGTGTCTAGTAAATCTGCAGAGGGAGTCCCCACAATATTTAGGTCTTTTTTTTTGCATTTCTGAAAAGCTTCTGGCAGTTGTAGCCAGATGTCATTTACAAACAACTGCTAACAAATGTTCCCCACGTGGCTTTCTACTTCTTTTGAATTCACATTCCCCCTACGGACACACTCATTGTCATTTATTTTACTTGTAGAAGTCAGATCTGACACTACAATACATCTTTGAAAATGTACAAAGTAAACCACACTAAAATATCTATTCCTCTTTTTTTATACTGTTAAAAGAACATAATAGAGCAACAATGAAATTGCATAATGCCTTGGAGTATTATGTAATTGCACTAATCCTATTTCTGTTTAACCACTGACAAAGGGGTTACACACATAGTTAAAAGGACAGTCAAGTCAAAATTAAACTTTCATGATTCAGATAGGGAATGCAGTTTTAAACAACTTTCCAATTTAAGTTTATCATCAAATTTTGGTATTCTTTGTTGAAAGTGAAACCTAGGTAGGTAAGCCCTTGAAGACTGCCTCTTATCTCAGTGCATTTTGACATTTTGTTATTGCTAGACAGCGCTAGTTCAGGTGTGCCATTTAGATAATGTGCTCACTCCAGTAGAGTTACTTAGGATTAGCCCTGATTGGCTAAAATGCAAATCTGTCAAAAGGACTGAAATAAGGGGGCAGTCTGCAGAGGCTTGGATACAAGGTAAAAAGTGTATTAATATAACCGTGTTGGTTATGCGAAACTGGGGAATGGGTAATAAAGGGATTATCTATCGTTTTAAACAAAACAAAATTCAGGAGTAGACTGTCCATTTAAATGGATATTAAACAGTGCTCCTTCAGTAAAAACAAATATGTTAAAGGGACATTCCAGCCACATGGATGCATTTGAGTTTTGAATAGAAGCATTTTTGTAATATACATGTATTAGCAAACTTTATTCTAATAAAAGCTATATTAAAAGTATGCGCTGTGCACCAGCATTTTAAACTCAACACTTGCTCAGAGAGCCTAAGGTGCTTGTACCATATGAAATTACTCAATTTGTTAAGTGCTGACGTGGCACAAACCCCACTGGCACTCTAAGCAGCTACTGTATTTAAAATTCTGGTGCACGCAGACTATCTAGCTATTCTTCACATGCACGTGCAGAGAAAAATGCTAACACTAAAACAGTTATGTTTACTAGAAGCATTTTTGCTAATACATGTATATTGCAAAAAATTTTTTATTCAAAGATGTAATTTGTCTATGTGCATTAAAGTTTTGACCGAAATGTCCCTTTAGATGAAAGTAAACCTAAAAAGAAACAGATTGTGTGAACAACAGCAAACAACTTACTTTTTTCTTGCATAATGAGCACTTCTCAGTGTAGCCCTGACCCAGTGTGATATGGGAGCTGACATCTTTTAAACTTAGGTTATATTCTGACTGATATAGGCATGAGCAAGTTCTGAATCCCTGTTAGCGTATTCACTTAATAGTGACCAGCCTACAAGTTTTATGACATCAGGCTAAGATAAACCTTCCTGCAGAGGCCCCTCCTCATCATAAGGCTGTAACAGGAAGTAAAGGGCACTGCACAAATGTAGGGGAAAAAGAAAGAAAAGGTCAAATCTGTTTATAAATAGATATATATACTATAAATAGATGAATAGTACATATTACAATTATCTCTATTAAGTATGACATAGTTTAGTGCTTTTTTTCATAACAACGATTAACATCCCTTTAAAGTCCGGCAACAGCCACACTAACAAGCTAATCCTAAGAAGGGCATGGCCCTTGATAGGTGGCTGCATGTGTGATAATGCATTGAATCTGTTGAGCAGGCTTCATGTTTTGAATTCCTTTGTGGTGGTAAACACATAGTACTAGATTTAGCAAGATACGAAAGTCCCGCTTAAACGTGCGAGTCTGCAACTGAAATATTGAAGCAGCGTTTTAAACCACTGCTTCATAAACCCTCTCCATCAATTTACAGTTGCGGTTGAAAATCACTCAAACGTAATTGGTAGTGCAAAGCCTTGGGGCAGCATTGCACAAGTGTATAACTCGTGCAATGGTAAATATAGGGAACACAACTGTGACCTCTTGTTTTGGTATTAAAGGTAAAGGAAACACCAACATTTTATTTCATGATTTGGATGGAACATACAATTTTAAACAACTTTCCTATTTACTTCTGTTATCAAATTTGCTTATTTATCTTGTAATCCTTTGCTGAAGGAACAGCATTGCACAACTGGCAGCTGACTGAACACATCTATTTAGCCAATCACAAGAGACAAATGTGTGCAGGCACCAATCAGCAGATAGCTCCCCCTAGTGTAAGATATGTGCATATTCATTTTCTACAAGGGATACCAAGAGAACGGAGCACATTTGAAAATATAAGTGAATTTAAAAGTGTCTTAAAATTACACGACGGACCAATGTAAGCTCAAGTTACAATTAGCTTGTCAAAGGCTTTAATCTACTCTGCTGCCTTTTGTATCACAATGCATTGAGGTGATAGAGTTGATGGTGGCGGCCTCGGACGCAATTTGGTTTGCAAGGTTCTATCTACGTCCGCTGCAGCTATGCATGCTGTGCAGTGGAATGGAGACCATTTGGCTCTGTCTATTCAGTTGGATCAGGGAGTCAGAAATTCCCTCTCTTATGGACTTCCCCGTTCCATCTTTCATGAAGGGTGTCTTTCCTTAGACCGGGCGGCAGATTATTACCACAAATGCAAGTCTATCTGGTTGGGGTGCGGTATGGAAAGTGCAGAGGGTTCAGGGTGTTTGGTCCCCTCAGCAGGCACTCTTAGCCATCAATATTCTGGAACTCAGAGCAGTATTAAAGGCTCTTCTATCTTGGTCTCAACTGATGGGGTTTCCTTTCATTTGATTCCAGTCGGACAATGTCACAAAGTTATGTAGCAATGCAGGCGGTTTCTCACATCTTGCATTGGGCAGAGAGTTATCGGTGTATCATTTCTGCAGTTCACATCCCATGAGTGGTCAACTGGGAAGCAGATTACCTGATTCTTCAAGCATTTTATCTGGAGGGATGGTCTCTAAACCAGGCAGTTTTGAGCATCCTTTCTGAGTCACAAGCTTCCTCGGTACAGCTATATATATACATAAATGGGTGGGCAAGCAAAGTGGCCACAATTAAAAGGGATATGAAACTCAAATATTTTTATTTCCTGATTCAGATACAGCATGCAATTTTACACAACTTTCCAATTTACTTCTATTATCAATATTTCTTTGTGTCTTTTGTTGACAAGCATGGACATATGCATAGGAGCCTGCCCATTTATGGAGCACTATTTGGCTGCAGTTTTGCAAGGATGTCATCCATTTGTAAGGAGCACTAGATGGCAACACTATTTCCTGCCATGTAGTGCTCCAGATGCCTACCTAGGTATCTCTTCAACAAAGAATATCATGGGAGCGAAGCAAATTTGATAATAGAAGTATTTTTTTTTTAAATGTTATGTTCTGCCTGAATTACTAAAGAAATGGTTTGGGTTTCATATACTTTTAAGGAGCGGAGATTAGCAGATAAGAGGGTATCCTTCAACCTTACCTAAATATGTCCCTGTGCTACTGGAGATTTTTTGGAATTATATAATTTATTATTATTTATTTTAATAGCTATAAATTTAAATGTGGCCCTTAAGAAATAAAATGGTCAAAATTGAAATCTGCATGGGTTTGTTTCAATTTAAAATTGGCAAAATGTTTCTAGTAAGGTTATGACTTTTTCCCTATGCTGTGATGGCCCTGTGCACCAGTATTCAAACACCACACCTTCCCAGAGAATCAGCAGTGTGACGGAAAAGCAATACACACCACCACCAGCTCTCTAAGCAAGCATGGTGTTTGAATACCGCTGCACTGCCCCTCACAGGATATTTGCATATGCTGCTAAAAAACAGTAATACCTTTTGCTAGAAGCATTTCTCTTGTTAAGTGTATCCAGTCCACGGATCATCCATTACTTGTGGGATATATTCCCTTCCCAACAGGAAGTTGCAAGAGGATCACCCACAGCAGAGCTGCTATATAGCTCCTCCCCTCACATGTCATATCCAGTCATTCTCTTGCAACCCTCAACATAGATGGAGGTCGTGAGAGGAGTGTGGTGTTTTATACTTAATTAATTCTTCAATCAAAAGCTTGTTAATTTTAAATGGCACCGGAGTGTGCTGTTTTTTCTCAGGCAGTATTTGGAAGAAGAATCTGCCTGCGTTTTCTATGATCTTAGCAGAAGTAACTAAGATCCACTGGCTGTTCTCGCACATTCTGAGGAGTGGGGTAACTTCAGAAAGGGAATGGCGTGCGGGGTCTCCTGCAACTAAGGTATGTGCAGTAAAATATTTTTCTAAGGAATGGAATTGACTAAGAAAATACTGCTGATACCGAAGTAATGTAAGTAAAGCCTTAAATGCAGTAAAAGTTACTGGTATCAGGCTTATTAATGTATGTGCAGTAAAATAATTTTCTAAGGAATGGAATTTGACTAAGAAAATGCTGCTAATACTGAAGTAATGTAGTAAAGCCTTAAATGCAGTAGAAGCGACTGGTATCAGGCTTATCAATAAGAGATACATACTCTTTAAAAAAGGATGTTTAAAACGTTTGCTGGCATGTTTAATCGTTTTTTTTGAGGTACATAGGGGATAAAACTTAGTGGAGCATAATTTTTTCCACATGGCTGACTTATTTTCTGCATAGAAACAGTTAACTGAGGCTTCCCACTGTTGTAATAAGAGTGGGAGGGGCCTATTTTAGCGCTTTTTTTGCTCAGTAAAAATTCAGACTCAGTCTTCCTGCTTCTTCCTGCATGATCCAGGACGTCTCTAGAGAGCTCAAGGGACTTCAAAAGTCATTTTGAGGGAGGTAATCAGTCACAGCAGACCTGTGACAGTGTGTTTGACTGTGTTAAAAATGTTTTTTTCTCTATTAATTATCCGTTTTGGGTATTAAGGGGTTAATCATCCATTTGCAAGTGGGTGCAATGCTCTGCTAGCTTAATACATTTACTGTGAACATTTGGTTGCTATAACTGATTTGGTTCATTGTTATTTCAACTTGAGACAGGTTTTGTGCTTCTTAAAGGCGCAGTAGCGTTTTTTATATTGCTTGTAAACTTATTTTAAAGTGTTTTCCAAGCTTGCTAGTCTCATTGCTAGTCTGTTTAAACATGTCTGACACAGATGAATCTGTTTGTTCATTATGTTTGAAGGCCAGTGTGGAGCCCCATAGAAATATGTGTACTAAATGTATTGATTTCACTTTAAATAATAAAGGTCAGTCTTTATCTGTAAAAGAATTATCACCAGACAACGAGGGGGAAGTTATGCCAACTAACTCTCCTCACGTGTCAGTACCTTCGCCTCCCGCTCAGGAGGCGCGTGCTAATATGGCGCCAAGTACATCAGAGACGCCCATAGCAATCACTTTACAGGACATGGCTACAATCATGAATAATACTCTGACAGAAGTATTATCTAGGTTGCCAGAATTAAGAGGCAAGCGCGATAGCTCTGGGATTAGGACAGAGCGCGCTGGTGCTGTGAGAGTCATGTCCGATACTGCGTCACAGTTTGCAGAACATGAGGACGGAGAGCTTCATTCTGTGGGTGACGGATCTGATCCAGGGAAACCGGATTCAGAGATCTCTAATTTTAAATTTAAGCTTGAGAACCTCCGTGTATTGCTAGGAGAGGTTTTAGCTGCTCTAAATGACTGTAACACAGTTGCAATTCCAGAGAAATTGTGTAGGCTGGATAGATACTATGCGGTGCCGGTGTATACTGACGTTTTTCCTATACCTAAAAGGCTTACAGAAATTATTAGCAAGGAGTGGGATAGACCCGGTGTGCCCTTTTCCCCTCCTCCTATATTTAGGAAAATGTTTCCAATAGACGCCACTACTCGGGACTTATGGCAGACGGTCCCTAAGGTGGAGGGAGCAGTTTCTACTTTAGCTAAGCGTACCACTATCCCGGTGGAGGATAGTTGTGCTTTTTCGGATCCAATGGATAAAAAATTAGAAGGTTACCTTAAGAAAATGTTTGTTCAACAAGGTTTTATCTTGCAGCCTCTTGCATGCATTGCGCCTGTCACTGCTGCTGCGGCATTCTGGTTTGAGTCTCTGGAAGAGGCCATTCACACAGCTCCATTGGATGAAATTATGGCCAAGCTTAAAGCACTTAAGCTAGCTAATGCATTTGTTTCTGATGCATTTGTACATTTAACTAAACTAACGGCTAAGAACTCCGGATTCGCCATCCAGGTGCGAAGAGCGCTATGGCTTAAATCCTGGTCAGCTGACGTGACTTCTAAATCTAAATTACTTAATATTCCTTTCAAGGGGCAGACCTTATTCGGGCCCGGCTTGAAAGAAATTATTGCTGACATTACTGGAGGTAAGGGTCATACCCTTCCTCAGGACTGGGCCAAATCAAAGGCCAAACAGTCTAATTTTCGTGCCTTTCGAAATTTCAAGGCAAGAGCAGCATCAACTTCCTCCGCTCCAAAACAGGAAGGAACTGTTGCTCGTTACAGACAGGCCTGGAAAACTAATCAGTCCTGGAACAAGGGCAAGCAGGCCAGAAAACCTACTACTGCCCCTAAGACAGCCTGAAGGAACGGCCCCCTTTCCGGAAACGGATCTAGTGGGGGGCAGACTTTATCTCTTCGCCCAGGCGTGGGCAAGAGATGTCCAGGATCCCTGGGCGTTAGAGATCATATCTCAGGGATATCTTCTGGACTTCAAGGCTTCTCCTCCTCGAGGGAGATTCCATCTATCAAGGTTATCAGAAAACCAGTTAAAGAAAGAGGCATTCCTACGCTGTGTACAAGACCTCCTAGTAATGGGGGTGATCCACCCTGTTCCGCGGACGGAACAAGGGCAGGGATTTTACTCAAATCTGTTTGTGGTTCCCAAGAAGGAGGGAACCTTCAGACCAATCTTGGACCTAAAGATCTTAAACAAATTCCTAAGAGTTCCATCATTCAAAATGGAAACTATTCGAACCATCCTACCCATGATCCAAGAGGGTCAGTACATGACCACAGTGGACTTAAAGGATGCCTACCTTCACATACCGATTCACAAAGATCATTATCGGTACCTAAGATTTGCCTTTCTAGACAGGCATTACCAGTTTGTGGCTCTTTCCTTCGGGTTAGCTACGGCCCCGAGAATCTTTACAAAGGTTCTGGGCTCACTTCTGGCGGTTCTAAGACCGCGAGGCATAGCAGTGGCTCCGTATCTAGACGACATCCTGATACAGGCGTCAAGCTTTCAAATTGCCAAGTCTCATACAGAGATAGTTCTGGCATTTCTGAGGTCGCATGGGTGGAAAGTGAACGTGGAAAAGAGTTCTCTATCACCACTCACAAGAGTCTCCTTCCTAGGGACTCTTATAGATTCTGTAGAGATGAAAATTTACCTGACGGAGTCCAGGTTATCAAAACTTCTAAATGCTTGCCGTGTCCTTCATTCCATTCCACGCCCGTCAGTGGCTCAGTGCATGGAAGTAATCGGCTTAATGGTAGCGGCAATGCACATAGTGCCATTTGCACGCCTGCATCTCAGACCGCTGCAATTATGCATGCTAAGTCAGTGGAGTGGGGATTACTCAGATTTGTCCCCTCTACTAAATTTGGATCGAGAGACCAGAGATTCTCTTCTCTGGTGGCTTTCTCGGGTCCATCTGTCCAAGGGCATGACCTTTCGCAGGCCAGATTGGACGATTGTAACAACAGATGCCAGCCTTCTAGGTTGGGGCGCAGTCTGGAACTCTCTGAAGGCTCAGGGATCGTGGACTCAGGAGGAGAAACTCCTCCCAATAAATATTCTGGAGTTAAGAGCAATATTCAATGCTCTTCTAGCTTGGCCTCAGTTAGCAACACTGAGGTTCATCAGATTTCAGTCGGACAACATCACGACTGTGGCTTACATCAACCATCAAGGGGGAACCAGGAGTTCCCTAGCGATGTTAGAAGTCTCAAAGATAATTCGCTGGGCAGAGTCTCACTCTTGCCACCTGTCAGCGATCCACATCCCAGGCGTGGAGAACTGGGAGGCGGACTTTCTAAGTCGCCAGACTTTTCAACCCGGGGGAGTGGGAACTTCATCCGGAGGTGTTCGCTCAACTGATTCATTGTTGGGGCAAACCAGAACTGGATCTCATGGCGTCTCGCCAGAACGCCAAGCTTCCTCTTTATGGATCCAGGTCTAGAGACCCGGGAGCGGCGCTGATAGATGCCCTAGCAGCCCCTTGGGTTTTCAACATGGCTTATGTGTTTCCACCGTTTCCGCTGCTGCCTCGACTGATTGCCAAGATCAAACAGGAGAGAGCATCAGTGATTCTGATAGCACCTGCGTGGGCACGCAGGACCTGGTATGCAGACCTAGTGGACATGTCGTCCTGTCCACCATGGTCTCTGCCCCTGAGGCAGGACCTTCTAATACAAGGTCCTTTCAACCATCCAAATCTAATTTCTCTGAAGCTGACTGCATGGAGATTGAACGCTTGATCCTATCAAAGCGTGGCTTCTCAGAGTCAGTTATTGATACCTTAATACAGGCACGGAAGCCTGTTACCAGAAAAATCTACCATAAGATATGGCGTAAATACTTATATTGGTGCGAATCCAAGAGTTACTCATGGAGTAAGATTAGGATTCCTAGGATATTGTCCTTTCTACAAGAGGGTTTGGAAAAGGGCTTATCTGCTAGTTCGTTAAAGGGACATATTTCTGCTCTGTCTATTCTTTTGCACAAGCGTCTGGCAGAAGTTCCAGACGTCCAGGCTTTTTGTCAGGCTTTGGCCAGGATTAAGCCTGTGTTTAAAACTGTTGCTCCTCCGTGGAGCTTAAACTTGGTTCTTAAAGTTCTTCAAGGTGTTCCGTTTGAACCCCTTCATTCCATTGATATTAAGCTTTTATCTTGGAAAGTTCTGTTTTTGATGGCTATTTCCTCGGCTCGAAGAGTCTCTGAGTTATCTGCCTTACATTGTGATTCTCCTTATCTGATTTTCCATTCAGACAAGGTAGTTCTGCGTACTAAACCTGGGTTTTTACCTAAGGTAGTTTCTAACAGGAATATCAATCAAGAGATTGTTGTCCCATCATTGTGCCCTAATCCTTCCTCAAAGAAGGAACGTCTTTTGCATAATCTGGACGTAGTCCGTGCCCTGAAGTTCTATTTACAGGCAACTAAAGATTTTCGTCAAACTTCTTCCCTGTTTGTCGTTTACTCTGGACAGAGGAGAGGTCAAAAGGCTTCGGCAACCTCTCTCTCCTTTTGGCTTCGTAGCATAATACGCTTAGCCTATGAGACTGCTGGACAGCAGCCCCCTGAAAGAATTACAGCTCATTCTACTAGAGCTGTGGCTTCCACCTGGGCCTCTAAGAATGAGTTCTCTGTTGAACAGATTTGCAAGGCTGCGACTTGGTCTTCGCTTCACACCTTTTCAAAATTTTACAAATTTGACACTTTTGCTTCTTCGGAGGCTGTTTTTGGGAGAAAGGTTCTACAGGCAGTGGTTCTTTCCGTTTAAGTTCCTGCCTTGTCCCTCCCATCATCCGTGTACTTTAGCTTTGGTATTGGTATCCCACAAGTAATGGATGATCCGTGGACTGGATACACTTAACAAGAGAAAACATAATTTATGCTTACCTGATAAATTTATTTCTCTTGTAGTGTATCCAGTCCACGGCCCGCCCTGTCTTTTCAAGGCAGATCTAAATTTTATAAAACTCCAGTCACCACTGCACCCTATGGTTTCTCCTTTCTTGTTTTGTTTCGGTCGAATGACTGGATATGACATGTGAGGGGAGGAGCTATATAGCAGCTCTGCTGTGGGTGATCCTCTTGCAACTTCCTGTTGGGAAGGGAATATATCCCACAAGTAATGGATGATCCATGGACTGGATACACTACAAGAGAAATAAATTTAGCAGGTAAGCATAAATTATGTTTTTTGCTAATGGAAGTATATTTCAAAAATACTAATTGCATCCATGCACACTTGGATTTTGACCTTTCTATCCCTTTAAGGTTTCTAAAATATTGATCTAGAGCCACCATGTGTTGTGACGTTAGCCATCACTGCTTTCATTTTCAATAACTGTAATGGGACAAATGCATGTTTCTTATGGAAATGATAAGCCATTTGATATGTGTGTTTTTTATAAGAGCTATATTTCTCACATGCTTGATATTGATTTAATTTATATTAGTTTTTATTTCAAATTTGACCTGACTCATTTTTGCAGTATGCTTATGTTTGCAAACATTATTCCTTGAAATGTTGTAGCAGTATTGGTGATAGCTTTTTTTTATTTTATTTCTCTTTAAATGGTTAACTACGCTTTCTGTCCAAACTACAAGGTTGGGGGTTCTGTTCCTGACATGGCCATCTTAGCATTTTATTCTTATAAAACTGAACCATTAAACCTGGGTAAAAAGAACAACATCATATATTAACTGCCGTTACTCTGTGTGATAAAGTGCTTTGATTTATAGATAAAATAGAAGTAACTTAGAAACTTTTTTAAAATGGTGTGCTCTGTCTGAATCACAAAAATATATTTTGGGGTTTCATATCCCTTTAAGAAGTGTAGAAAAGTATATCTATTATTTTATTTTTAAAGGGACACTAAATTAAAAAATGTTCTTTCATGATTCAGATAGAGCAAGCAATTTTTAACAACTTTCCAATTTACTTTCATTATCAAGTTGTTCTTTGCCTTTTTATATGCACACTACTGAGCCATGTGCAAGAGTTCACAGTGTGTACGTATATGAGTCTGTGATTGGCTGATGGCTGTCACATGATACAGTAGGCACGTTTATGGAAGCAATCTTTGAAATTTCTCAGAAAAAAGTGTCATTACATTGTTTTATTGTGTATTTGTGGAGTATGCAATTCTACTGTACTTGATAGTCCTGGCAGTGTGACATTAATTTCTTGTAATAATTTATTTTTTACTTTTTTTATCATTCATTTATCAGTTCTCCTTTTGTATACTTATCATCTGTTCCTCCATCCTTGTTTTTCAGGCTCTTATGAATGTGGAATTTGTAGGAAAAAGTACAAATACTACAACTGCTTCCAGACTCATGTCCGAGCGCATATGGGTAAAAAAAAATACATTTTTTATTTAACTGTTGAAATGCCCTTCATTGTTGATTTCAGATTGTTAGTTTGTTTTTTCTGTTTGATAGATGTTGTTTCATGTGCCACATGTGTTGCATAAACACTTGTTCCGGCCATTAAAAAATGTTATAAGCATTTACTAGTTTTTGTGCACTGGGTAATTTATGCATGTCTGCTGCCTTCTGTCTTTTGTATTTTCTGCTCGTGCAAATTGCTACATTTCAATTATGCTTTTTGTTCATAATTTACCTTGAACGAAACCAAATGTGATCAAGTAGACATTCACAAATAACACATAAGTGATGGTGTTGTTGGTATATTAAGGAGACAGTAAAAGGGACAGTCAAGTAAAAAAAAACTTTCATGTTTGAAATAGGGCATGTAATTTTAAACAACTTTCCAATTTACTTTTATCACCAATTTTGCTGTGTTCTCTTGGTATTCTTAGTTAAAAGCTTTTTCACCACTAGAGGGAATTAGTTCACGTGTTTCATATAGATAACATTGAGCTCATGCACGTGAATTTACCATGGAGACAGCTCTGATTGGCTAAAATGCAAGTCTGTCAAAAGAACTGAAATAAGGGGGCAGTCTGCTGAGGCTTAGATACAAGGTAATTACAGAGGTAAAAGGTGTATAATTATAACTGTGTTGGTTATGCAAAACTGGGGAATTGGTAATTAAGGAATTATCTATCTTTTAAAACAACAAAAATTCTGGTGTTGACTGTCCCTTAAAGTCAAAATGAAACGTCATTCTCTTTGTATTGTTTGGTAAAGAGTATGTGCACTCATAGGACCTCAGTAGTGTGCACATGTAGCACTATATGGAAGATAGGGTTGCCACCAAGCCAGTATTTTACCGACATATTTTTAAGGTCAAGTCAAAATTTTAAATAATGATTGAGGGCTCCATGTACTAAGCAGTCAGCGAGCTACCCGCAAAAAGTCTTGCGTCAAAACTCGCAAACTGATATGTACAAAGTCGTCAGCTATTTTCAAACTCGCATATTTAAAATTGCGAGCGTACTTATCCGCCAAACATCGATATCTCTCCATTTCTCCAACATAGGTGTGTCCGGTCCACGGCGTCATCCTTACTTGTGGGGATATTCTCTTCCCCAACAGGAAATGGCAAAGAGCCCAGCAAAGCTGGTCACATGATCCCTCCTAGGCTCCGCCTACCCCAGTCATTCTCTTTGCCGTTGTACAGGCAACATCTCCACGGAGATGGCTTAGAGTTTTTTAGTGTTTAACTGTAGTTTTTATTATTCAATCAAGAGTTTGTTATTTTAAAATAGTGCTGGTATGTACTATTTACTCTGAAACAGAAAAGAGATGAAGATTTCTGTTTGTATGAGGAAAATGATTTTAGCAACCGTTACTAAAATCCATGGCTGTTCCACACAGGACTGTTGAGAGGAATTAACTTCAGTTGGGGGAACAGTGAGCAGTCTTTTGCTGCTTGAGGTATGACACATTCTAACAAGACGATGTAATGCTGGAAGCTGTCATTTTCCCTATGGGATCCGGTAAGCCATTTTTATTCAGACAGTAAATAAGGGCTTCACATGGGCTTATTAAGACTGTAGACATTTTCTGGGCTAAATCGATTCATATATTACACATATTTAGCCTTGAGGAATCATTTAATCTGGGTATTTTTGTTAAATAATATCGGCAGGCACTGTTTTAGACACCTTATTCTCTAGGGGCTTTCCCTAATCATAGGCAGAGCCTCATTTTCGCGCCGGTATTGCGCACTTGTTTTTGAGCAGCATGACATGCAGTCGCATGTGTGAGGAGCTCTGATACATAGAAAAGACTTTCTGAAGGCGTCATTTGGTATCGTATTCCCCTTTGGGCTTGGTTGGGTCTCAGCAAAGCAGATACCAGGGACTGTAAAGGGGTTAAAGTTAAAAACGGCTCCGGTTATTCAAGGGTTAAAGCTTCCAAATTTGGTGTGCAATACTTTTAAGGCTTTAAGACACTGTGGTGAAATTTTGGTGAATTTTGAACAATTCCTTCATACTTTTTTGCAATTGCAGTAATAAAGTGTGTTCAGTTTAAAATTTAAAGTGACAGTAACGGTTTTATTTTAAAACGTTTTTTGTACTTTGTTATCAAGTTTATGCCTGTTTAACATGTCTGAACTACCAGATAGACTGTGTTCTGAATGTGGGGAAGCCAAGGTTCCTTCTCATTTAAATAAATGTGATTTATGTGACACTGAAAATGATGCCCAAGATGATTCCTCAAGTGAGGGGAGTAAGCATGGTACTGCATCATTCCCTCCTTCGTCTACACGAGTCTTGCCCACTCAGGAGGCCCCTAGTACATCTAGCGCGCCAATACTCCTTACTATGCAACAATTAACGGCTGTAATGGATAATTCTATCAAAAACATTTTAGCCAAAATGCCCACTTATCAGCGTAAGCGCGACTGCTCTGTTTTAGATACTGAAGAGCATGAGGACGCTGATGATAATGGTTCTGAAATGCCCCTACACCAGTCTGAGGGGGCCAGGGAGGTTTTGTCTGAGGGAGAAATTTCAGATTCAGGGAAAATTTCTCAACAAGCTGAACCCGATGTGATTACATTTAAATTTAAGTTGGAACATCTCCGCGCTCTGCTTAAGGAGGTATTATCCACTCTGGATGATTGTGAGAATTTGATCATCCCAGAGAAACTATGTAAAATGGACAAGTTCCTAGAGGTCCCGGGGCTCCCAGAAGCTTTTCCTATACCCAAGCGGGTGGCGGACATTGTAAATAAAGAATGGGAAAGGCCCGGTATACCTTTCGTCCCTCCCCCCATATTTAAAAAATTGTTTCCTATGGTCGGCCCTAGAAAGGACTTATGGCAGACTGTCCCCAAGGTCGAGGGAGCGGTTTCTACTTTAAACAAACGCACCACTATACCCATAGAAGATAGTTGTGCTTTCAAAGATCCTATGGATAAAAAATTAGAAGGTTTGCTTAAAAAGATGTTTGTTCAGCAAGGTTACCTTCTACAACCAATTTCATGCATTGTCCCTGTCACTACAGCCGCGTGTTTCTGGTTCGATGAGCTAGTAAAGGCGATCGATAGTGATTCTCCTCCTTATAAGGAGATTATGGACAGAATCCGTGCTCTCAAATTGGCTAATTCTTTCACCCTAGACGCCACTTTGCAATTGGCTAGGTTAGCGGCGAAGAATTCTGGGTTTGCTATTGTGGCGCGTAGAGCGCTTTGGTTGAAATCTTGGTCAGCGGATGCGTCTTCCAAGAACAAACTCCTTAACATTCCTTTCAAGGGGAAAACGCTGTTTGGCCCTGACTTGAAAGAGATTATCTCTGATATCACTGGGGGTAAGGGCCACGCCCTTCCTCAGGATAGGTCTTTCAAGGCCAAAAATAAACCTAATTTTCGTCCCTTTCGTAGAAACGGACCAGCCCCAAGTGCTACGTCCTCTAAGCAAGAGGGTAATACTTCTCAAGCCAAGCCAGCCTGGAGACCAATGCAAGGCTGGAACAAGGGAAAGCAGGCCAAGAAACCTGCCACTGCTACCAAGACAGCATGAAATGTTGGCCCCCGATCCGGGACCGGATCTGGTGGGGGGCAGACTCTCTCTCTTCGCTCAGGCTTGGGCAAGAGATGTTCTGGATCCTTGGGCACTAGAAATAGTCTCCCAAGGTTATCTTCTGGAATTCAAGGGGCTTCCCCCAAGGGGGAGGTTCCACAGGTCTCAATTGTCTTCAGACCACATAAAGAGACAGGCATTCTTACATTGTGTAGAAGACCTGTTAAAAATGGGAGTGATTCATCCTGTTCCATTAGGAGAACAAGGGATGGGGTTCTACTCCAATCTGTTCATAGTTCCCAAAAAAGAGGGAACATTCAGACCAATCTTAGATCTCAAGATCTTAAACAAGTTTCTCAAGGTTCCATCGTTCAAAATGGAAACCATTCGAACAATTCTTCCTTCCATCCAGGAAGGTCAATTCATGACCACGGTGGATTTAAAGGATGCGTATCTACATATTCCTATCCACAAGGAACATCATCGGTTCCTAAGGTTCGCATTCCTGGACAAGCATTACCAGTTCGTGGCGCTTCCTTTCGGATTAGCCACTGCTCCAAGGATTTTCACAAAGGTACTAGGGTCCCTTCTAGCGGTGCTAAGACCAAGGGGCATTGCAGTAGTACCTTACTTGGACGACATTCTGATTCAAGCGTCGTCCCTTCCTCAAGCAAAGGCTCACACGGACATAGTCCTGGCCTTTCTCAGATCTCACGGATGGAAAGTGAACGTGGAAAAGAGTTCTCTATCTCCGTCGACAAGGGTTCCCTTCTTGGGAACAATAATAGACTCCTTAGAAATGAGGATTTTTCTGACAGAGGCCAGAAAAACAAAACTTCTAAACTCTTGTCAAACACTTCATTCCGTTCCTCTTCCTTCCATAGCGCAGTGCATGGAAGTAATAGGTTTGATGGTAGCGGCAATGGACATAGTTCCTTTTGCGCGCATTCATCTAAGACCATTACAACTGTGCATGCTCAGTCAGTGGAATGGGGACTATACAGACTTGTCTCCGAAGATACAAGTAAATCAGAGGACCAGAGACTCACTCCGTTGGTGGCTGTCCCTGGACAACCTGTCACAAGGGATGACCTTCCGCAGACCAGAGTGGGTCATTGTCACGACCGACGCCAGTCTGATGGGCTGGGGCGCGGTCTGGGGATCCCTGAAAGCTCAGGGTCTTTGGTCTCGGGAAGAATCTCTTCTACCGATAAATATTCTGGAACTGAGAGCGATATTCAATGCTCTCAAGGCTTGGCCTCAGCTAGCAAAGGCCAAGTTCATACGGTTTCAATCAGACAACATGACGACTGTTGCGTACATCAACCATCAGGGGGGAACAAGGAGTTCCCTGGCGATGGAAGAAGTGACCAAAATCATTCAATGGGCGGAGGCTCACTCCTGCCACCTGTCTGCAATCCACATCCCAGGAGTGGAAAATTGGGAAGCGGATTTTCTGAGTCGTCAGACATTACATCCGGGGGAGTGGGAACTCCATCCGGAAATCTTTGCCCAAATTACTCAACTGTGGGGCATTCCAGACATGGATCTGATGGCCTCTCGGCAGAACTTCAAGGTTCCTTGCTACGGGTCCAGATCCAGGGATCCCAAGGCGACTCTAGTAGATGCACTAGTAGCACCTTGGACCTTCAAACTAGCTTATGTATTCCCGCCGTTTCCTCTCATCCCCAGGCTGGTAGCCAGGATCAATCAGGAGAGGGCGTCGGTGATCTTGATAGCTCCTGCGTGGCCACGCAGGACTTGGTATGCAGATCTGGTGAATATGTCATCGGCTCCACCATGGAAGCTACCTTTGAGACGAGACCTTCTTGTTCAAGGTCCGTTCGAACATCCGAATCTGGTCTCACTCCAGCTGACTGCTTGGAGATTGAACGCTTGATCTTATCAAAACGAGGGTTCTCAGATTCTGTTATTGATACTCTTGTTCAGGCCAGAAAGCCTGTAACTAGAAAAATTTACCACAAAATATGGAAAAAATATATCTGTTGGTGTGAATCTAAAGGATTCCCTTGGGACAAGGTAAAGATTCCTAAGATTCTATCCTTTCTTCAAGAAGGATTGGAGAAAGGATTATCTGCAAGTTCCTTGAAGGGACAGATTTCTGCCTTGTCTGTGTTACTTCACAAAAAACTGGCAGCTGTGCCAGATGTTCAAGCCTTTGTTCAGGCTCTGGTTAGAATCAAGCCTGTTTACAAACCTTTGACTCCTCCTTGGAGTCTCAACTTAGTTCTTTCAGTTCTTCAGGGGGTTCCGTTTGAACCCTTACATTCCGTTGATATTAAGTTATTATCTTGGAAAGTTTTGTTTTTGGTTGCAATTTCTTCTGCTAGAAGAGTTTCAGAATTATCTGCTCTGCAGTGTTCTCCTCCTTATCTGGTGTTCCATGCAGATAAGGTGGTTTTACGTACTAAACCTGGTTTTCTTCCAAAAGTTGTTTCTAACAAAAACATTAACCAGGAGATAGTCGTGCCTTCTTTGTGTCCGAAACCAGTTTCGAAGAAGGAACGTTTGTTACACAATTTGGATGTTGTTCGCGCTCTAAAATTCTATTTAGATGCTACAAAGGATTTTAGACAAACATCTTCCTTGTTTGTTGTTTATTCTGGTAAAAGGAGAGGTCAAAAAGCAACTTCTACCTCTCTCTCTTTTTGGATTAAAAGCATCATCAGATTGGCTTACGAGACTGCCGGACTGCAGCCTCCTGAAAGAATCACAGCTCATTCCACTAGGGCTGTGGCTTCCACATGGGCCTTCAAGAACGAGGCTTCTGTTGATCAGATATGTAGGGCAGCGACTTGGTCTTCACTGCACACTTTTACCAAATTTTACAAGTTTGATACTTTTGCTTCTTCTGAGGCTATTTTTGGGAGAAAGGTTTTGCAAGCCGTGGTGCCTTCCATTTAGGTGACCTGATTTGCTCCCTCCCTTCATCCGTGTCCTAAAGCTTTGGTATTGGTTCCCACAAGTAAGGATGACGCCGTGGACCGGACACACCTATGTTGGAGAAAACAGAATTTATGTTTACCTGATAAATTACTTTCTCCAACGGTGTGTCCGGTCCACGGCCCGCCCTGGTTTTTTAATCAGGTCTGATAATTTATTTTCTTTAACTACAGTCACCACGGTATCATATGGTTTCTCCTATGCAAATATTCCTCCTTAACGTCGGTCGAATGACTGGGGTAGGCGGAGCCTAGGAGGGATCATGTGACCAGCTTTGCTGGGCTCTTTGCCATTTCCTGTTGGGGAAGAGAATATCCCCACAAGTAAGGATGACGCCGTGGACCGGACACACCGTTGGAGAAAGTAATTTATCAGGTAAACATAAATTCTGTTTTTTCACTGTAATTAGACACATTTGACCAACAACTCGCTAAAAACTAATGTACTGAAAAATCTATTTGTCCGCTCTCTACAATTTCCGCTCCCACCACGTTATTTTTGCCTCGCCACCTTTTAGGTGGCGGGCAAGGTACAAAACAATAGGAAAGTCAATGTAGACGCCAGTCTAGACATATATATATATAAGGCAGTAATATCAGCATTGTACTTACATTGTTCATTTCAGCAGCTATGGAGACACTTCTGTATTTGTTTATTCTCCGTGTGATGCAAATCCGGTCTCGAAGACAGAATACTGGAAATGTCGCTTATCGATTGGTTAGAAGAAGGAGAGTTCGTGTCCCCCGTGTATTCCTTCCACGGGTTGGTTTGCACGGCCTTTCTGACCGAGAGATCATACAAAGATTCCGGCTTGATCGTGAATCCATATTACACCTGTATCGAGAGATTGAAGATTATTTGGAGCCGATGACGGCTCGTTCACAAGCTATTCTGGGACTTTTGAAACTATTAGCTGCATTGCATTTTATGGCAACAGGCTCGTTTCAGGCAGTTTCTAGCGTCATTATTGGAATCAATGTGCTTTTTCACGCCACTTATCAAAAGTCATAGGGGCTATGATGGTTATTTTTCCTCAATATGTTTGTTTGCCATCTACCCCAGAAGAATGGCAATCTATAAAGTCAAATTTCTATAGGATGGTTGGGATGACCAATGTCCTTTTATAGGAGCCAAATTCTTTTCCCGCGACTACTATGACGTTTCTGACACCTTGCATGTCACGTGTTAATAATTGGCCATACAATTCAACTGACATTTAAGTACATTAGCTTAGTCGCGGAGAGCAAGGCGTCAAATTTATTAATACTCCGCCACTGCTCGAGGCGGGCTAGACGTGTCTATGGGGGGATTATTAGTACATAGTGACAGCGGACACCATTTCGCCCGCGGCGAGTAACGGCGAGTTTATTCGCATCTACAATGTCGGATCAATTGACGGCTTAGTACATGGAGCCCTAAATATAGAAATAAAGATGCTATGGTGAAACTTTTTCTAAGAGTGTTAGAATCTAATTATTAACCAATGACCATTTAAAATCACTCCTAGCAGCTTTTGGTTCTAGTTAATGCTGTATAAGTATCCATATTTATGCTAATGAGTATGGCTGATTTTTTTTTCCATAAAAGGTGGCAGCCCTAATGTATAACATTGCTACAAACATTGTTGGAAAACACTGCTTCCATAGAGTGCTAAAGAAACATTCACACTCCTGATGTCATATGAGCCTACCTAGGTTTACTCTTCAACAAAGGATACCAAAAGAATGAAGCAAATTTGATAATCATGCAAGAAAAGGGTGATTAAAATCTGCCACCTCTGGAGTGAGCAAACACCAGGAGGTATACAAAGCTTTTCCTGCAGCTTAGTAAACCGGTTTTATTTTTTTTCAGCATTGGAGGACGTGTAATGTAAAACTTATGTACAAAATATTTACAGTCACAAATATGGTATGTTGAAACATTCTTCTCCTTTAACTGGACAACATTTTAGTACAAGCCCCTTCCCTGTCACTAGCTATTATTCATACTCTCAATCTTCTGTCTTTTCTCCAAGACCACGGTTAGAGAATCAAAGTTCCCAAAAGCTCATCTCTTGCTTTAAGGGTAGCATTTCTAGGAGTCATAATAGATTCAGTCCTTGCTTTAGACAGAGTTCCTTTTGCCCATCTCCACTTGAGACCCCTTCAATTATCTATGCTAAATCAGTGGCCAAAGAATTATCTACACTTGGAGCCACAGATTGCTCTGGATTTCTCCATCAGACAATCTCTCTCTTGGTCCTTCTTTGACCCTTGGTGCACCCTTTCTTCGTCCGTCATGGGCTATTGTGACTATGGATGTCAATCTTTCAGTCTGGGGGCGGTCTGGGGTTCTCGAAGAGTGCAAGGAGTCTGGTCTCCTCTAGAGGTGGGCTACCAATCAACATTCTGGTACTTCGAGGGATTCTTGGGGTGCTTCAGTCCTAACCCCTATTGAAGGAGGAAAATTCCATATGTTTCCAGTTGGACAATATCACAGTGGTGGCTTACTTCATCAATGGTTTACCAGCAGTCCACTGGTCATGCAGGAAGTGTCTCAGATTCTGTCTTGGGCAGAGAGGAATCATTGCTCCCTATCAGCAATTCACATACCAGGAGTTAACAGCCGGGAGGTGGATTTTCTCACCCGTCAGTCGGTCTATCCAGGAGAGTGGTCTCTCCATCAAGACATTTTCAATCGCTTAATGATCAAATTGGGTCTACTGGACATAGATCTGATGACCTCTCACTTAAATCACAATCTTCCAAGATATTGTGCAAGATCAAGAGATCCAAAGGCTCACATAATAGACACCTTGTATGTCCATGGCAGTTTCATCTTTCATGCCTGTTTCCTCCGTTTGTTCTTCTTCCAAGAGTCATTGCTCGGATCAAACAGGATTCAGCTTCAGTAATATTAATTACTCCAGGATGGCCCTGCACAATATGGCATGCGGATATAATGCAAATGTCCTCATCTCTTCCATGGCTTCTTCCTCTGAGACAAAACCTGTTGTCTCAAGGGCCCCTTTTCTTTTTTTTTTTTTTATTTATTTGTAACCAACACATTTATAAGACAATATTATGAGAAGCGAGACATACAAAAAACAACAACAAAGAAGACCAATAACATCATCAAAGAAGAAGCGCCAATACATAAATTAAGGTCGCTCTTCTACAGGGTTCCAAATTTACATTTAGTCATGTAAATGATAAATTCACACTTGAATCCTGAATTTCTATATTTCTCATAGTAACTTGTTCCCACACCATATGTTGGTAGTTTTTGTCATTTTAATTTCTCAGAAGAACGAGATAAGAAAAAAAGAAAGAAAGAGAGAGAAAAAAAAAAAAAAAAAATTGACAAAATTTGACTTTCCCTCGAGTTGCTTCCCCCCATCACTCAGGCCACTAATAAACTTCCGGTGAAATAGCATTAATTCGGCTGTAGATCCGGAAAATCATTACTCAATAGGGCCAATTCTAAAGATTCTGTACCTCTAAAGGGTGAAATAAGTATCAGTTGGATTTCTTTAGGCATACTGTTAATTACATTCTTCCATTTGGTTAGAAAGTGTTTAACTTGTGCCTCCGAATTTATCGAGGTATCCATTTGTTCCATTATGAGTTGGTTTTTAAGTTTTTGAATAAATTCTGACAGAGTAGGAGCTTTAAACGATTTCCAATATTTAAGGATCAACAGCCTAGCTGTCATTATTACCGTATTTAAATATGTTAAGTATTTATTCAATCCTTCTTTGTGGAAATCTATAAAGAAAAAGATATGATCTTCATTTAATTGGACGTGTGCTTTATTAATTTTATTTGTCCAAAAATTAATCTTATTCCAAAATTTCCTGACCTTGGGGCATCCCCAAAAGTAATGAATTATATCCGCTTTAGCTTGTCTACATTTAGGACAAAGAGAACCTAAGTTACCCCACGATGCTTTCATATGCGCTGTGATATAAATGTGGTTGATGATTTTCGTATGTGATTCTCTCCAGGCAGCAGCAAGTGTTGATGCATCTGCACGCCTATAGCTTTTATGTATGGTATCAACTGAAACTTTCCACCAGACTGCTAATTTATTAACATTATCCAAGCCTCTCTGATTCAAAGCTAGTTTGTATAATGTAGTTATGTTATATTTCCCTGCTTTAAAAAGTATAAATGCGGGCTCTACTATTTCGGAAATTGTGACCTCTCGTGTGTCCTGTAACAGGACCTGTAAGAAGTTCCGTATCTGAAAAAAGGAAAAGAAATCCTTATTAGAGATTCCATATTCTACGATTAACTCTTGCATTGATCGGCAAACTCCAGTAGCAGGATCCCTTAACTGTTCTATATATCTTAAACCCTTTTTTGCCCAATCATTGAAGATTTTTGAGTTTAAAGCTGGTGTAAAGTTTGGGTTACCTGTTATAGTCAGAAGTTTAGAATAACGATGAGAACAATTTAACTTTTTAGATAATTTATACCAGGCCTGAATTACATTATAGATAACTGGCATCTTCTTAATTTTCCTTGGACATTTATCAGGGATACAATGAAGCAAGGCCTTCAAGGAATATGGCTGAACAAACGCTTCTTCTGTAGCTAAATCTGTGTAATAATCTGGCCCTGTTAGCCAGTCCAGAGCTATTTTAGAAATACACACTAGATTATAAAACTCTATATCTGGCAATGCTAATCCCCCGTCATGTCTGGGTAATACTAGTTTATTATATGCAATGGCCTTTCTTTTCCCGTCCCATATGAATTGTGTGATTAGGTGCTTGATTATTTTTATGTCTGCTTGTTTTATTATAATTGGGAGGTTTTGCATCAGATGTAAAATTTTGGGGAACGTCACCATTTTAAACAAATTAATTTTGCCAGATAACGTAAGGTAGAATTTGGCCCAATTTCCTAGATCACGTTTAATTTTAGTAATAATTGGCTTATAATTTAAGTCATACCATTCCTTACTATCCAATGACAACGTTATCCCCAGGTAAACAAAAGTGGAATTTGCTTCCTTAAAGTAATATGCCTGCGCCGAGTCTTTGAGTTTTTTGAGCCAGAAGATCTCTGATTTTAGCATATTAACTTTATACCCAGAGAAACTGCTAAAATCTTGGAGAATCTGTGTTAGTATTGGTATATTACTCGCTGTATTGGCTGTCAAAACTAAAAGGTCGTCGGCGTACAGTAAAGTGGTAATTCTCCTCTTCCCTATTTTGATCCCCTCTATTTCTTTTCTTATATATATTACTAAAGGTTCAAGCGCTAAGTTAAAAAGGTAGGGGGAGAGTGGACAGCCCTGTCTCGAGCCTTTAAGAAGTGGGAAATTCGAGGTATGAGAATTATTAATCAAAATAGAGGTGTTAGCGGATTTATAGATTAATTTGACAAAGTTTAGAAAGGTACCCTCGACTCCATACCTGGGAAGAGTGGAAAATAGATGATCCCAGGAAATGGAGTCGAAGGCCTTCTCAATTGAGTTCCTTTTGCCCATCTCCACTTGAGACCCCTTCAATTATCTATGCTAAATCAGTGGCCAAAGAATTATCTACACTTGGAGCCACAGATTGCTCTGGATTTCTCCATCAGACAATCTCTCTCTTGGTCCTTCTTTGACCCTTGGTGCACCCTTTCTTCGTCCGTCATGGGCTATTGTGACTATGGATGTCAATCTTTCAGTCTGGGGGCGGTCTGGGGTTCTCGAAGAGTGCAAGGAGTCTGGTCTCCTCTAGAGGTGGGCTACCAATCAACATTCTGGTACTTCGAGGGATTCTTGGGGTGCTTCAGTCCTAACCCCTATTGAAGGAGGAAAATTCCATATGTTTCCAGTTGGACAATATCACAGTGGTGGCTTACTTCATCAATGGTTTACCAGCAGTCCACTGGTCATGCAGGAAGTGTCTCAGATTCTGTCTTGGGCAGAGAGGAATCATTGCTCCCTATCAGCAATTCACATACCAGGAGTTAACAGCCGGGAGGTGGATTTTCTCACCCGTCAGTCGGTCTATCCAGGAGAGTGGTCTCTCCATCAAGACATTTTCAATCGCTTAATGATCAAATTGGGTCTACTGGACATAGATCTGATGACCTCTCACTTAAATCACAATCTTCCAAGATATTGTGCAAGATCAAGAGATCCAAAGGCTCACATAATAGACACCTTGTATGTCCATGGCAGTTTAATCTTTCATGCCTGTTTCCTCCGTTTGTTCTTCTTCCAAGAGTCATTGCTCGGATCAAACAGGATT
This sequence comes from Bombina bombina, assembly GCF_027579735.1. NCBI lineage: Eukaryota > Metazoa > Chordata > Amphibia > Anura > Bombinatoridae > Bombina > Bombina bombina. The sequence goes on along the minus strand of NC_069510.1, from coordinate 79,488,776 downwards.
CAGCTTCAGTAATATTAATTACTCCAGGATGGCCCTGCACAATATGGCATGCGGATATAATGCAAATGTCCTCATCTCCTCCATGGCTTCTTCCTCTGAGACAAAACCTGTTGTCTCAAGGGCCCCTTTTCTATCAGGATCTCAAATCTCTGTTTTTTTGTTTTTTTTTGACCATGTAATTTTTTTTTAACGTAAAGGGCCACTGAACCCAAAATCTTTCTTTCATGATTCATATAGAGAATACAAATTTAAACAACATTACAATTTACTTCTATTATTTATTTTGCTTCATTTTTTAGATATCCTTAGTTGAAGAAAAAGCAATGCACATGGGTGAGCCAATCACACAAGGCTTCTATGTGCAACAACCAATCAGCAGCTACTGAGCATATCTAGATATGCTTTTCAGCAAAGAATATCAAGAGAATAAAACAAATTAGATAATAGAAGTAAATTAGAAAGATGTTTAAAATTACATTTTCTTTCTAAATCATGAAAGAAAAAATTTGGGTTTCATGTCCCTTTAAATGTTATATTATCTATTTCTATTGGATCTTTCCTTTATTCATTAGAAAGCATGTATTATTTCTCTTGTTAAGTGTATCCAGTCCACGGATTATCCATTACTTGTGGGATATTCTCCTTCCCAACAGGAAGTTGCAAGAGGATCACCCACAGCAGAGCTGCTATATAGCTCCTCCCCTCACTGCCATATCCAGTCATTCTCTTGCAACTCTCAACAAAGATGGACGTAGTAAGAGGAGAGTGGTGTATTATAGTTAGTTTTTTAACTTCAATCAAAAGTTTGTTATTTTTAAATGGTACCGGAGTGTACTGTTTCATCTCAGGAAGCAATAGAAGAAGAATCTGCCTGTGATTTCTATGATCTTAGCAGAAGTAACTAAGATCCACTGCCGTTCTCACATATTCTGAGGAGTGAGGTAACTTCAGAGGGGGAATGGCGTGCAGGTTTTCCTGCAATAAGGTATGTGCAGTTAATATATTTCTAGGGATGGAATTTGCTAGAAAAATGCTGCTAATACCGGATTAATGTAAGTTAAGCCTTAAATGCAGTGATAGCGACTGGTATCAGGCTTATTAACAGAGATACATACTCTTATAAAAGTGTAATATAAAACGTTTGCTGGCATGTTAATCGTTTTTATATATGTTTGGTGACAAAACTTATTGGGGCCTAGTTTTTTTCCACATGGCTGGCTTGATTTTTGCCTAGAAACAGTTTCCTGAAGCTTTCCACTGTTGCAATATGAGTGGGAAGGGCCTATTTTAGTGCTTTTCTGTGCAGATAAAAATACTGACAGAGACATTCAGCTTTCCTCTGCATGATACAGGACATCTCTGAAGGGCTCAAAAGGCTTCAAAGTCGTGTTTGAGGAGGGTAACAATCACAGTAGACTGTGGCAGTTGTTGTGACTGTGTTTAAAAAACGTTTTTGTCATTTATTATTCTGTTTTTGTTATTAAGGGGTTAATCATCCATTTGCAAGTGGGTGCAATGCTCTGCTGACTTGTTACATACACTGTAAAAATTTTGTTAGTGTAACTGCCTTTTTTCACTGTTATTTCAAATTTTGTCAAAATTTGTTTCTCTTAAAGGCACAGTAACGTTTTTTATATTGCTTGTTAACTTGCTTTAAAGTGTTTTTCCAAGCATTGCTAGTCTGTACAAACATGTCTGAAACAGAGGATACGTGTTCATTATGTTTAAAAGCCATGGTGGAGCCCCATAGGAGAATGTGTACTAAATGTATTGATTTCACCTTAAACAGTAAAGATCAGTCTTTATCTATAAAAGAATTGTCACCAGAGGGGTCTGTCGAGGGGAAAGTAATGCCGACAAACTCTCGCTTCGCCTCCCGCTAAAGGGACGCACGCTAATATGGCGCCAAGTACGTCAGGGACGCCCATAGCGATTACTTTGCAGGACATGGCTGCAATCATCAATAATACCCTGTCAGAGGTATTATCCAGATTGCCTGAATTGAGAGGCAAGCGCAATAGCTCTGGGGTTAGACGAGATACAGAGCGCGTAGATGCTGTAAGAGCCATGTCTGATACTGCGTCACAATATGCAGAACCTGAGGACGCAGAGCTTCAGTCTGTGGGTGACGTCTCTGAATCGGGGAGACCTGATTCAGAGATTTCTAATTTTAAATTTAAGCTTGAGAACCTCCGTGTATTGCTTGGGGAGGTATTAGCTGCTCTGAATGACTGTGACACAATTGCAGTGCCAGAGAAATTGTGTAGGCTGGATAAATACTATGCAGTGCCGGTGAGTACTGATGTTTTTCCAATACCTAAAACGCTTACAGAAATTATTAGTAAGGAGTGGGATAGGCCTGGTGTGCCTTTTTCCCCACCTCCTATATTTAGAAAAATGTTTCCAATAGATGCCACTACACGGGACTTATGGCAGACTGTCCCTAAGGTGGAGGGAGCAGTTTCTACTTTAGCAAAGCGTACCACTATCCCGGTTGAGGACAGTTGTGCTTTTTCAGATCCAATGGATAAAAAAATTAGAGGGTTACCTTAAGAAAATGTTTATTCAACAAGGTTTTATTTTACAGCCCCTTGCATGCATTGCGCCTGTCACTGCTGCGGCGGCATTCTGGTTTGAGGCCCTGGAAGAGGCCATCCATACAGCTCCATTGACTGAAATTGTTGAAAAGCTTAGAACTCTTAAGCTAGCTAACTCATTTGTTTCTGATGCCATTGTTCATTTGACTAAACTAACGGCTAAGAATTCCGGATTCGCCATCCAGGCGCGTAGGGCGCTATGGCTCAAATCCTGGTCAGCTGATGTGACTTCAAAGTCTAAATTACTCAACATTCCTTTCAAGGGGCAGACCTTATTCGGGCCTGGTTTGAAAGAAATTATTGTTGACATTACTGGAGGTAAGGGTCATACCCTTCCTCAGGACAGGGCCAAATCAAAGGCCAAACAGTCTAATTTTCGTGCCTTTCGAAATTTCAAGGCAGGTGCAGCATCAACTTCCTCTGCTTCAAAACAAGAGGGAACTTTTGCTCAATCCAAGCAGGCCTGGAAACCTAACCAGTCCTGGAACAAGGGCAAGCAGGCCAGAAAGCCTGCTGCTGCCTCTAAGACAGCATGAAGGAGCGGCCCCCTATCCGACAACGGATCTAGTAGGGGGCAGACTCTCTCTCTTCGCCCAGGCATGGGCAAGAGATGTTCAGGATCCCTGGGCGTTGGAGATCATATCTCAGGGATATCTTCTGGACTTCAAAGCTTCTCCTCCACAAGGGAGATTTCAACTTTCAAGATTATCTGCAAACCAGATAAAGGAAGAGGCATTCCTAAACTGCGTACAAGATCTCCTTGTAATGGGAGTGATCCATCCAGTTCCGCGGACGGAACAAGGACAGGGGTTTTATTCAAATCTGTTTGTGGTTCCCAAAAAAGAGGGAACCTTCAGACCAATTTTGGATTTAAAGATCCTAAACAAATTCCTCAGAGTTCCGTCATTCAAGATGGAAACTATTCGAACCATTTTACTCATGATCCAAGAGGGTCAGTACATGACCACAGTGGACTTAAAGGATGCCTACCTTCACATTCCGATTCACAAGAATCATCATCGGTTCCTGAGGTTTGCCTTTCTAGACTGGCATTACCAATGTGTAGCTCTTCCATTCGGGTTGGCTACAGCCCCAAGAATTTTTACAAAGGTTCTGGGCTCACTTCTGGCGGTCCTAAGACCGCGAGGCATAGCGGTGGCTCCTTACCTGGACGATATCCTGATACAGGCGTCAAGCTTTCAAATTGCCAAATCTCATACAGAGATAGTTCTGGCATTCCTGAGGTCGCATGGGTGGAAAGTGAACAAAGAAAAGAGTTCTCTATCTCCTCTCACGAGGGTTTCCTTCCTAGGGACTCTTAATAGATTCTGTAGAAATGAAAATTTACCTGACTGAGTCCAGGTTATCAAAACTTCTAAATGCTTGCCGTGTTCTTCACTCCATTCCGCGCCCCACGGTAAGTAATCGGCTTAATGGTAGCGGCGATGGACATAGTGCCATTTGCGCGCCTGCATCTCAGACCGCTGCAATTATGCATGCTCAGTCAGTGGAATGGGGATTACACAGATTTGTCCCCTCTACTAAATCTGGATCAGGAAACCAGAGATTCTCTTCTCTGGTGGTTATCTCGGGCCCATCTGTCCAAGGGTATGACCTTTCACAGACCAGATTGGACAATTGTAACAACAGATGCCAGCCTTCTAGGTTGGGGTGCAGTCTGGAACTCCCTGAAAGCTCAGGGTTCATGGACTCAGGAGGAGAAACTCCTCCCAATAAATATTCTGGAGTTAAGAGCAATATTCAATGCTCTTCTGGCTTGGCCTCAGCTAGCAACACTGAGGTTCATCAGATTTCAGTCGGACAACATCACGACTGTGGCTTACATCAACCATCAAGGGGGAACCAGGAGTTCCCTAGCGATGTCAGAAGTCTCCAAGATAATTCGCTGGGCAGAGACTCTTGCCACCTGTCAGCGATCCATATCCCAGGTGTAGAGAACTGTGAGGCAGATTTTCTAAGTCATCAGACTTTTCATCCGGGGGAATGGGAACTCCATCCGGAGGTGTTTGCTCAATTGGTTCTCCGTTGGGGCAAACCAGAATTGGATCTCATGGCGTCTCGCCAGAACGCCAAGCTTCCTTGTTACGGATCCAGGTCCAGGGACCCAGAAGCGGCACTGATAGATGCTCTAGCAGCGCCTTGGTTCTTCAACCTGGCTTATGTGTTTCCACCGTTTCCTCTGCTCCCTCGTTTGATTGCCAAAATCAAACAGGAAAGAGCATCGGTGATATTGATAGCGCCTGCGTGGCCACGCAGGACCTGGTATGCAGACCTAGTGGACATGTCATCCTTTCCACCATGGACTCTGCCTCTGAGACAAGACTTTCTAATACAAGGTCCTTTCAATCATCCGAATCTACTTTCTCTGAGACTGACTGCATGGAGATTGAACGCTTGATCCTATCAAAGCGTGGCTTCTCCGAGTCAGTAATTGATACCTTAATACAGGCACGAAAGCCTGTCACCAGGAAAATTTACCACAAGATATGGCGTAAATATCTTCATTGGTGTGAATCCAAGAATTACTCATGGAGTAGGGTTAGGATTCCTAGGATATTGTCCTTCCTCCAAGAGGGTTTGGACAAAGTATTATCAGATAGTTCTTTAAAGGGACAGATTTCTGCTCTGTCTATTCTTTTACACAAGCGTCTGGCAGAAGTTCCAGACGTTCAGGCATTTTGTCAGGCTTTAGTTAGAATTAAGCCTGTGTTTAAACCTGTTGCTCCTCCATGGAGCTTAAACTTGGTTCTTAAAGTTCTTCAAGGGGTTCCGTTTGAACCCCTTCATTCTATTGATATCAAACTTCTTTCATGGAAAGTTCTTTTTCTGATGGCTATTTCCTCGGCTCGAAGAGTCTCGGAGTTATCTGCCTTACATTGTGATTCTCCTTATCTGATCTTTCATTCAGATAAAGTTGTTCTGCGTACAAAACCTGGGTTTTTACCTAAGGTGGTTTCTAACAAGAATATCAATCAAGAGATTGTTGTTCCATCATTATGTCCTAATCCTTCTTCAAAGAAGGAACGTCTTTTGCATAATCTAGACGTAGTCCGTGCCTTGAAGTTTTACTTACAGGCTACTAAAGATTTTCGCCAAACATCTAACCTGTTTGTTGTTTACTCTGGACAGAGGAGAGGTCAGAAAGCCTCGGCAACCTCTCTTTCTTTTTGGCTTCGGAGTATAATCCGTTTAGCCTATGAGACTGCTGGACAGCAGCCTCCTGAAAGGATTACAGCTCATTCTACTAGAGCTGTGGCTTCCACCTGGGCCTTTAAAAATGAGGCCTCTGTTGAACAGATTTGCAAGGCTGCAACTTGGTCTTCCCTTCATACTTTTTCCAAATTTTCCAAATTTGATACTTTTGCTTCTTCGGAGGCTGTTTTTGGGAGAAAGGTTCTACAGGCAGTGGTTCCTTCCGTTTAAGTTCCTGCCTTGTCCCTCCCATCATCCGTGTACTTTAGCTTTGGTATTGGTATCCCACAAGTAATGGATGATCCGTGGACTGGATACACTTAACAAGAGAAAACATAATTTATGCTTACCTGATAAATTTATTTCTCTTGTAGTGTATCCAGTCCACGGCCCGCCCTGTCCTTTTCAGGCAGGTCTAAATTTTAATTAAACTACAGTCACCACTGCACCCTATGGTTTCTCCTTTTTCGGCTTGTTTCGGTCGAATGACTGGATATGGCAGTGAGGGGAGGAGCTATATAGCAGCTCTGCTGTGGGTGATCCTCTTGCAACTTCCTGTTGGGAAGGAGAATATCCCACAAGTAATGGATGATCCGTGGACTGGATACACTACAAGAGAAATAAATTTATCAGGTAAGCATAAATTATGTTTTTCGTCTTTTTATTGAGGTTCATCTAAAAGCAGTACAGACAAGAACATATACATTCTGATTTAGTTTTTACATATGTAGTAATAATAACAGAAGTTGCTAAACAATATGGCAATTACTTCTGACATATAACTATATTACACCCAAATCTTCATTAGGAGTCTAGTACATAGGTAAATTAAATAAAAACCTCTGCGTTAAAAGAAATATTGTAAGAAACGTTTTTAATAAATTGTTCCCTTCTCAGCTAGAGGAGGTAACTTTTGGACCTCATAGATTAAAGGGACACTGAGCCCAAATGTTTTCTTTTGTGATTCAGATAGAGCATGCAATTTTTAAACAACTTTTTTAATGTACTCCTATTATCAAATGTTATTCATTCTCTTGGTATCTTTATTTGAAAAGCAAGAATGTAAGTTTCGCAGCCGGACCATTTTTGTTGAACAACCTAGGTTGTTCTTGCTTATTGGTGGATAAATTCACCCACCAATAAACAAGTGCTGTCCAGGTTCTCAACCAAAAATTGGCTGGCTCCTTAGCTTAGATGCCTTATTTTTCAAATAAAGATAGCAAGAGAACGAAGAAAAATTGATAATAGGAGTAAATTAGAAAGTTGCTTAAAATGGCATGCTCAATCTGAAGTTCAGTGTCCCTTTAAGCAATTGAATAAAAAGAAGGGAAAAATACTGTACAACAAAATGGGCCTCTTTTGGACCCAAAATACCCTGTACAAGTTAAAGTTAACTATAACTGGCAGCTTCTGAATGGTAACTTAAGAGAGCAGCCCAAGCATACAAAAATAAGAGCAGTGTCTTATTAATAGTGGGTACACAAGACAATATTCACAGTTTCTGCAATTGGGTACTATGAAGATAAACATAACAGCACTTGTAAAGATACAACCACAGTACTGCATTACTCCAACAGGAGACACTAAATGAGCTATAACCCAAGGATATAGAGTATATACAGTTATTTATAGTGATGCTATATTCATAGGATTCATATCTTATAATAGATATTTAGTTCAGTAGTCCCAATAGTGCAGCTCATTTATATTTATATTTAAATCACATTACATATAGCATTTGCAGGGATAGTTAACTGCAACATAGCTGCCAAATACTATCTAGTGCAATATATGTACACAAATAAGAATAATGAATGGCGTAGGAGTTAATAGATGTAGCACCAATTAGAAAATAACTATCAGATCTATAGATAATCATATAATAAACTGTTCACTGACCCCTAAGTATAAAGCTAATAATGCTAGGCAATACAAATATCTGACCTAGTATACCATTATAGCTATATGATGAAGCCTGAGCTCACATTCCAGGATAATATTATAAAGAGTGCTAGGAACTCTGAGTAATTTTTCAAATAAATCCTTGAGACTTGTGGGGTGTTCTATAACTTCAAACAAATATGGATCACGAGAAGTCAAAGTCCCCCACTGTACACCAGTCATTGAAACTTTAACCCACTCCATACTGCCATCGCAGAGGAGACAAAACAAATTTGTAAAAGGCCTGCAGTTAACACTTCCAGCTTAGATCAACCACCAGAGAGTGAGTACTAGAAAAATACTCACAATCAGGCCTGGAGCAACACACTAGCTAAAAACTGTGCTGTATAGAGAGTTCATTAAGATGCTTTGCAGGCTGCAGGTAGACTATAAGGTCACCGGATTCTCCAAAGTTTCTACCTAATAGAGGCTCAGAGTGGACGAAAAGTATGGAAACTATTGTGTCTCACGTTAGTTGGCATGTAAGAAGTTTGAACAGCCGCATCATCCGCAGTCAGGAGCTCTTGCTCAGACAGACAGACCGGAGGGCTTGGAGAAATTTGTGTCATTACTCACATTTTCAGTGCTGCTCCCAGTCACCTGCACTTGTTCATCATAGTCTGTAGAGACCGCAGTGTGAGAAGTGCACTACACCTGGTTAGTGACCGCAGCAGGCATTTTCACAGTTCCATACAGAGTTATAATGTCTGACTGAGGCTTGGAGTAAACTCAAGTATCTCACAACTCTGGGAACCACATGAAGATGGCTCCAGCTTTCAACTTCTCACTCTATAGTGCCCAATCCCAACAATAAGAGCTATTTTACGAGTATAGTGCAAAATTGCATTTTCGCAAGCGCTATATTTGCACTCCACTCAGTAATACAGGTGCACGCAAATGTGCGCTGGTATTACAAGTTAATAGTAATGTGAACGCAGCTTTGCATTCACATTGCATGGAAACTTTGCGCTCACGAGAGTGTGCTTTTAAAGGCTCCAATGGGAGCATTGTTCTGATGCCAATAGACACAGCAAAGAAGCTAGTGCAACGTTGGCAGCATATTTAAAATGTATATATGAATATATAGATAAGTATTTGTGACTGTTTATATATGTATATACACATATTTACACATACATATATATGTATATAAGCTTATACATACCTGTATATATTAACAGTTTAAACCACAATGTAAAGGCACTTGTAGTGCCTTTTTCTCCTGTTAAGTGTGATCAGTCCACGGGTCATCATTACTTCTGGGATATTAACTCCTCCCCAACAGGAAGTGCAAGAGGATCACCCAGCAGAGCTGCCATATAGCTCCTCCCCTCTACGTCACACCCAGTCATTCTCTTACACCCAACTAATAGATAGGATGTGTGAGAGGACTGTGGTGATTTTACTTAGTTTTTATAACTTCAATCAAAAGTTTGTTATTTTAAAACAGCACCGGAGTGTGTTGTTCCTTCTCAGGGAGAATTTGAAGAAGAATCTACCTGAGTTTCTGTATGATTTTAACCGGAGTAGTTAAGATCATGTTGCTGTTCTCGGCCATCTGAGGGGTGAGGTATACTTCAGATCAGGGGACAGCGGGCAGGTTCACCTGCAAAGAGGTATGTGGCAGCTTATTATTTTCTGAGAATGGAATTGACTAGAAAATACTGCAAATACCTATATAAAGTAAGTTCAGCCTTAAATGCAGTAGTAGCAACTGGTATCAGGCTGTCATGTATGTATATTTTCACTTCAGTATTCTGGGGAATGGCACTTCACTGGAATGATACTGTATGAATAAAACCTTAGCCTATATTGCAGTGAGAACGGCTAGCAGTAGGTTTCTGTGACAATTTATTTATTGAGGTTAAACGTTTTGCTGGCATGTTAAATCGTTTAATTTTCTGAGGTACTGGGTGAAAAATTGTGTTGGGCACTAATTATCCACTTGGCGGGCATTTTATTTAATTTTTGACAGTTTACTGATCTCCCTCACTGTTGTGTGTGAGGGGGAGGGGCTTAATTTGGCGCTTTTACTACGCATCAGGAATTCAGTGACAAGTCTGTTTTTCTTCCCTGCATGATCCGGTTCGTCTCTACAGAGCTCAAGGGTCTTCAAAACTTATTTTGAGGGAGGTAATCACTCACAGCAGACCTGTGAGATAGTGCTTGACTGTGATAAAAAACGTTATATTCTGTACTTTTTTTTCTGCCATTTAAGGGTTAGTTATCCATTGCTAATGGGGGCAATCCTTTGCTAAAATTATATTTTTACCGGAAAGAATTTGATTTTATAGTTTATCCGTTTTATTGTTTCTCAACTGTCATAACTTCTGTGCTTCTTAAAGGCACAGTACGTTTTTTCATACTATTGAAAATTAAATTGAAAAGTATTTCCAAGCTGCTGGTTTAATTGCTAGTGTGTTTAACATGTCTGACTCAGAGGAATATCTCTGTGCTATATGTGCTAAAGCCAAAGTGGAGCCCAATAGAAATTTATGTACTAATTGCATTGATGCTACTTTAAATAAAAGTCAATCTGTACAAATTGAACATCATTCACCAAACAACGAGGGGAAAGTTATGCCGACTAACTTGCCTCACGTGTCAGTACCTGAATCTCCCGCTCGGGAGGTGCGTGATATGGTAACGCCGAGTACTTCAGGGCGGCCATTACAAATCACATTGCAGGACATGGCTAATGTTATGACTGAAGTTTTGTCTAAATTACCCGAACTTAGAGGGAAGCGTGACCACTCTGGGGTGAGAACAGAGTGCGCTGATAATGCTAGGGCCATGTCAGATACTGGGTCACAGTATGCGGAACATGAGGACGGAGAGCTTCAATCTGCTGGTGACGGTTCTGATCCCAATAGAGTGGATTCAGACATTTCTAATTTTAAGTTTAAGCTTGAGAACCTCCGCGTTCTACTAGGGGAGGTATTAGCGGCTCTGAATGATTGTAACACCGTAGCAATTCCAGAGAAGTTATGTAGGCTGGATAGATACTATGCGGTACCGGCGAGTACTGACGTATTTCCTATACCTAAGAGGCTTACAGAGATAATTACTAAGGAGTGGGATAGGCCCGGTGTACCCTTTTCCCCCCCTCCTGTATTTAGAAAAATGTTCCCAATAGACGCCACCACACAGGACTTATGGCAGACGATCCCTAAGGTGGAGGGAGCGGTTTCTACTCTGGCTAAGCGTACCACTATCCCGGTGGAGGATAGCTGTGCCTTTTCAGATCCAATGGATAAAAAATTAGAGGGTTACCTTAAGAAAATGTTTGTTCAACAAGGTTTTATACTACAACCCCTTGCATGTATTTCGTCTGTCACGGCCGCGGCCGCTTTTTGGTCCGAGTCCCTGGAAGAGACTCTTGACTCAATTACTATCGAAGAAATTTCAAACAGGCTTAAAACACTTAAGCTAGCTAATTCATTTGTTTCAGATGCCGTAGTACATTTAACTAAACTTACGGCTAAGAATTCCGGTTTCGCCATTCAGGCACGCAGAGCACTGTGGCTAAAATCGTGGTCAGCTGATGTTACTTCTAAATCTAAGTTACTTAACATACCTTTCAAAGGGCAGACCTTATTCGGGCCCGGTTTGAAAGAAATTATCGCTGACATTACAGGAGGTAAAGGCCATGCCCTGCCTCAAGACAGAGCCAAGCCTAGGGCTAGACAGTCTAATTTTCGTTCCTTTCGTAATTTCAAGGCAGGAGCAGCATCAACTTCATCTGCTCCAAAACAGGAAGGAGCTGTTGCTCGCTACAGACAAGGCTGGAGACCTAACCAGTCCTGGAACAAGGGCAAGCAGGCCAGAAAACCTGCTGCTGCCCCTAAGACAGCATGAATTGAGGGCCCCCGATCCGGGAACGAATCTAGTGGGGGGCAGACTTTCTCTCTTCGCCCAGGCTTGGGCAAGAGATGTCCAAGATCCCTGGGCACTAGAGATCATATCTCAGGGATATCTTCTGGACTTCAAATCCTCTTCCCCAAAGGGGAGATTCCATCTGTCAAGGTTGTCAACAAACCAAATAAAGAAGGAGGCGTTTCTACGCTGCGTACAAGATCTGTTACTAATGGGAGTGATCCATCCGGTTCCGCGGTCGGAACACGGACAGGGATTTTACTCAAATCTGTTTGTGGTTCCCAAGAAAGAAGGAACCTTCAGACCAATCTTGGATTTAAAGATCCTAAACAAATTCCTAAGAGTTCCATCGTTCAAAATGGAAACTATTCGGACAATTCTACCCATGATCCAAAGGGGTCAGTACATGACCACAGTGGATTTAAAGGATGCTTACCTTCACATACCGATTCACAGAGATCATCACCGGTACCTAAGGTTTGCTTTCCTAGAGAGGCATTACCAGTTTGTATCTCTTCCATTCGGATTGGCTACGGCTCCAAGAATCTTCACAAAGGTTCTGGGGGCTCTTCTGGCGGTGCTAAGACCGCGAGGAATTTCGGTAGCCCCTTACCTAGACGACATTCTGATACAAGCTTTCAAACTGCCAAGTCTCCTACAGAGTTAGTACTGGCATTTCTAAGGTCGCATGGGTGGAAGGTAAACGAAAAGAAGAGTTCTCTTTTTCCACTCACAAGAGTTCCCTTCTTGGGGACTCTTATAGACTCTGTAGAAATGAAGATCTACCTGACAGAAGACAGGTTAACAAAGCTTCAAAACGCTTGCCGTGTCCTTCATTCCATTCAACACCCGTCAGTGGCTCAATGCATGGAGGTGATCGGCTTAATGGTAGCGGCAATGGACATAGTACCTTTGGCACGCCTACACCTCAGACCGCTGCAATTGTGCATGCTAAGTCAGTGGAATGGGGATTACTCAGATTTGTCCCCTACTCTGAATCTGGATCAAGAGACCAGAAATTCTCTTCTATGGTGGCTTTCTCGACCACATCTGTCCAGGGGGATGCCATTCAGCAGGCCAGATTGGACGATTGTAACAACAGACGCCAGCCTGCTAGGTTGGGGCGCTGTCTGGAATTCCCTGAAGGCTCAGGGATCTTGGACTCAGGAGGAGAGTCTCCTGCCAATAAACATTCTGGAATTGAGAGCAGTTCTCAATGCCCTTCTGGCTTGGCCCCAGTTAACAACGCGGGGGTTCATCAGGTTTCAGTCGGACAACATCACGACTGTAGCTTACATCAACCATCAAGGAGGGACAAGAAGCTCCCTAGCGATGATGGAAGTATCAAAGATAATTCGCTGGGCAGAGTCTCACTCTTGCCACCTATCAGCAATCCACATTCCGGGAGTGGAGAACTGGGAGGCGGATTTCCTAAGTCGTCAGACTTTTCATCCGGGGGAGTGGGAACTTCATCCGGAAGTCTTTGCCCAAATACTTCGACGTTGGGGCAAACCAGAAATAGATCTCATGGCGTCTCGACAGAACGCCAAGCTTCCTTGTTACGGGTCCAGATCCAGGGATCCGGGAGCGGCCCTGGTGGATGCTTTGACGGCACCTTGGACCTTCGGGAAGGCTTATGTGTTCCCACCCTTCCCGATGCTTCCTCGATTGATTGCCAGGATCAAACAGGAGAAAGCATCTGTGATTCTAATAGCGCCTGCGTGGCCACGCAGGACCTGGTATGCAGATCTAGTGGACATGTCCTCCTGTCCACCTTGGTCTCTGCCTCTGAGACAGGACCTTCTGGTTCAGGGTCCCTTCAAACATCAAAATCTAATTTCTCTGAAGCTGACTGCCTGGAAATTGAACGCTTGATTTTATCAAAACGTGGATTTTCTGAGTCAGTAATTGATACCTTAGTACAGGCTAGGAAGCCTGTTACCAGAAAGATTTACCATAAAATATGGCGTAAATACCTATATTGGTGCGAATCCAAAGGTTACTCTTGGAGTAAGGTTAGGATTCCTAGGATATTGTCTTTTCTACAAGAAGGCTTAGAAAAGGGTTTATCCGCTAGTTCCATAAAGGGACAGATCTCAGCTCTGTCCATTCTGTTACACAAACGTCTGTCAGAGGTTCCAGACGTTCAGGCCTTTTGTCAGGCTTTGGCCAGGATTAAGCCTGTGTTTAAATCTGTTGCTCCGCCATGGAGTTTAAACCTAGTTCTTAACGTTTTACAGGGTGTTCCGTTTGAACCCCTTCATTCCATTGATATAAAATTGTTATCTTGGGAAGTTCTGTTCTTAATGGCTATTTCCTCGGCTCGTAGAGTCTCTGAGTTATCAGCCTTACATTGTGATTCTCCTTATCTGATTTTTCACTCGGATAAGGTAGTTCTGCGTACTAAACCTGGGTTCTTACCTAAGGTAGTCACTAACAGGAATATCAATCAAGAGATTGTTGTTCCATCCTTGTGTCCAAATCCTTCTTCAAAGAAGGAACGTCTTCTGCACAATCTGGATGTAGTTCGTGCCCTAAAATTCTATTTACAGGCAACTAAAGACTTTCGACAAACGTCTTCCCTGTTTGTCGTTTATTCTGGTCAGAGGAGAGGTCAAAATGCTTCTGCTACCTCTCTCTCCTTTTGGCTTCGTAGCATAATACGTTTAGCCTATGAGACTGCTGGACAGCAGCCTCCTGAAAGAATTACAGCTCATTCCACTAGAGCTGTGGCTTCCACTTGGGCCTTTAAGAACGAGGCCTCTGTTGAACAGATTTGCAAGGCTGCAACTTGGTCTTCGCTTCATACTTTTTCCAAATTTTACAAATTTGACACTTTTGCTTCTTCGGAGGCTATTTTTGGGAGAAAGGTTCTTCAGGCAGTGGTTCCTTCTGTATAAAGATCCTGCCTGTCCCTCCCGTCATCCGTGTACTTTTGCTTTGGTATTGGTATCCCAGAAGTAATGATGACCCGTGGACTGATCACACTTAACAGGAGACAACATAATTTATGCTTACCTGATAAATTCCTTTCTCCTGTAGTGTGATCAGTCCACGGCCCGCCCTGTTTTTTATGGCAGGTCTAAATTTTTAAATTATACTCCAGTCACCACTGCACCCTTTAGCTTCTCCTTTCTCGTTGGTTCTTGGTCGAATGACTGGGTGTGACGTAGAGGGGAGGAGCTATATGGCAGCTCTGCTGGGTGATCCTCTTGCACTTCCTGTTGGGGAGGAGTTAATATCCCAGAAGTAATGATGAACCGTGGACTGATCACACTACAGGAGAAAGGAATTTATCAGGTAAGCATAAATTATGTTTTTTCCTAACACTCCACACATCCCCTCACTTTAACCCCTTATAACTGCTTCGTGCAGTTTTTTTTTTTGCACAGAATGAAGATGCTCGTATTTTTTTATTTATTTTTAAAGGAACTGTACACTTTATTATGGGGGCAATTGGGGATTTTTTTAAAAATTAACCAGAGGTCTGAATGCTGGTTAATTGCGCTATGCGAAAAGTGCTACCGCAAGCTTGTGGTAGCATTAACCATTCATTTGTAATGGCTATTTTTTTTAAAGTGCGCTCGTAAATGGGCAGTTAACATTAAATTAGCGCTTTACTTGTATTCCAGCCCTAAATGTCTCCTCACATTCAAAAACACTTCCGAAGATCAAATCTGTGGTTATCAAAGCTGAATGCTGGTGTAGGAGAAAGATAATGGGTTATAGAAGCTCAGAATTGTTTAGCAGCTTACACAATGGCCTCCACCAGAAGTCCCCCTCAAATCTCTTTTTAACGGCGTGGAGGTTAAATGCCTAGTTTTGGGACATAGAGGTTTCTCAGAATTGGTAATTGAAACTTTAAACCAGGTTACAAAGCCTGTGGCACAAAAGATCACAAGATTGTGAAGGCGTTTTTTGTGTTGTGTTCTTCCATTATGCAGAGGGTTTTCTTAATATTCCTTTAGGATTCCTAGAATTCTTTTTACAGGATGGCCTTGACAAGGTTTTTTTCTGGTAGCTCCCTAAAATGTCAAATTTCTGCTTTATTTTTTCTTTTTCATAGGAAGTTTGTTAAACTTGTGTCCAGTTATTAGGCCTATTTCTTCACCCTGGAATTTTAATTTAGTTATTTCCGTATTAAAAGGTCCTGCTTTTGAACCAATGCATTTAATTGATATCAAGCTTTTGTCTTGGAGAGATTTTTAAGAAGCTAGTAGAGTTTCTGAGTTGTCAGCCTTGTCCTGGGATTCTCCATTTCTAATTATTCCCAAAGATAAGGCTGTACTTCGTACTGAATATGATTTTCTTCTTAAGGTAGTTTCTTCTGAAAATACCAATCGGAAGGATGTTGTTCCTTCCTTGTGTCCTGGTCCTGCTAACTTTAAAGGGCCATAAAACACATATTTCTCCAACATAGGTGTGTCCGGTCCACGGCGTCATCCTTACTTGTGGGATATTCTCTTCCCCAACAGGAAATGGCAAAGAGCCCAGCAAAGCTGGTCACATGATCCCTCCTAGGCTCCGCCTTCCCCAGTCATTCTCTTTGCCGTTGTACAGGCAACATCTCCACGGAGATGGCTTAGAGTTTTTTAGTGTTTAACTGTAGTTTTTATTATTCAATCAAGAGTTTGTTATTTTAAAATAGTGCTGGTATGTACTATTTACTCTGAAACAGAAAAGAGATGAAGATTTCTGTTTGTAAGAGGAAAATGATTTTAGCAACCGTTACTAAAATCGATGGCTGTTCCACACAGGACTGTTGAGAGGAATTAACTTCAGTTGGGGGAACAGTGAGCAGACTTTTGCTGCTTGAGGTATGACACATTCTAACAAGACGATGTAATGCTGGAAGCTGTCATTTTCCCTATGGGATCCGGTAAGCCATTTTTATTACAGACAGTAAATAAGGGCTTCACAAGGGCTTTTTAAGACTGTAGACATTTTCTGGGCTAAATCGATTTATATATAAACATATTTTATACTCCATAGCCTTGAGGAATTATTTTAATCTTGGGAATTTTGTAAAATAACCGGCAGGCACTGTATTGGACACCTTATTCTCTAGGGGCTTCCCTAATCATAGGCAGAGTCTCATTTTCGCGCCTGTATTGCGCACTTGTTTTTGAGCAGCATGACATGCAGATGCATGTGTAAGGAGCTCTGATACATAGAAAAGACTTCTGAAGGCGTCATTTGGTATCGTATTCCCCTTTGGGCTTGGTTGGGTCTCAGCAAAGCAGATACCAGGGACTGTAAAGGGGTTAAATATAAAAACGGCTCCGGTTCCGTTATTTTAAGGGTTAAAGCTTCCAAATTTGGTGTGCAATACTTTTAAGACTTTAAGACACTGTGGTGAAATTTTGGTGAATTTTGAACAATTCCTTCATACTTTTTCGCAATTGCAGTAATAAAGTGTGTTCAGTTTAAAATTTAAAGTGACAGTAACGGTTTTATTTTAAAACGTTTTTTGTACTTTGTTATCAAGTTTATGCCTGTTTAACATGTCTGAACTGCCAGATAGACTGTGTTCTGAATGTGGGGAAGCCAAGGTTCCTTCTCATTTAAATAGATGTGATTTATGTGACACAAAATTTAGAGAAAATGATGCCCAAGATGATTCCTCAAGTGAGGGGAGTAAGCATGGTACTGCATCATCCCCTCCTTCGTCTACACCAGTCTTGCCCACACAGGAGGCCCCTAGTACATCTAGCGCGCCAATACTCCTTACTATGCAACAATTAACGGCTGTAATGGATAATTCTATCAAAAACATTTTAGCCAAAATGCCCACTTATCAGCGAAAGCGCGACTGCTCTGTTTTAGAAAATACTGAAGAGCATGAGGACGCTGATGATATTGTTTCTGAAGGGCCCCTACACCAGTCTGAGGGGGCCAGGGAGGTTTTGTCTGAGGGAGAAATTTCAGATTCAGGGAAAATTTCTCAACAAGCTGAACCTGATGTGATTACATTTAAATTTAAGTTGGAACATCTCCGCGCTCTGCTTAAGGAGGTGTTATCCACTCTGGATGATTGTGAGAATTTGGTCATCCCAGAGAAACTATGTAAAATGGACAAGTTCCTAGAGGTCCCGGGGCCCCCCGAAGCTTTTCCTATACCCAAGCGGGTGGCGGACATTGTAAATAAAGAATGGGAAAGGCCCGGTATACATTTCGTCCCTCCCCCCATATTTAAAAAATTGTTTCCTATGGTCGACCCCAGAAAGGACTTATGGCAGACAGTCCCCAAGGTCGAGGGGGCGGTTTCTACTCTAAACAAACGCACCACTATACCCATAGAAGATAGTTGTGCTTTCAAAGATCCTATGGATAAAAAATTAGAAGGTTTGCTTAAAAAGATGTTTGTTCAGCAAGGTTACCTTCTACAACCAATTTCATGCATTCTCCCTGTCACTACGGCCGCGTGTTTCTGGTTCGATGAGCTAGAAAAGGCGATCACTAGTAATTCTCCTTCTTATGAGGAGATTATGGACAGAATCCGTGCTCTCAAATTGGCTAATTCTTTCACCCTAGACGCCACTTTGCAATTGGCTAGGTTAGCGGCGAAAAATTCTGGGTTTGCTATTGTGGCGTGCAGAGCGCTTTGGTTAAAATCTTGGTCAGCGGATGCGTCTTCCAAGAACAAATTGCTTAACATTCCTTTCAAGGGGAAAACGCTGTTTGGCCCTGACTTGAAAGAGATTATCTCTGATATCACTGGGGGCAAGGGCCACGCCCTTCCTCAGGATAGGTCTTTCAAGGCCAAAAATAAACCTAATTTTCGTCCCTTTCGTAGAAACGGACCAGCCCCAAGTGCTACGTCCTCTAAGCAAGAGGGCAATACTTCTCAAGCCAAGCCAGCCTGGAGACCAATGCAAGGCTGGAACAAGGGAAAGCAGGCCAAGAAACCTGCCACTGCTACCAAGACAGCATGAGATGTTGGCCCCCGATCCGGGACCGGATCTGGTGGGGGGCAGACTCTCTCTCTTCGCTCAGGCTTGGGCAAGAGATGTTCTGGATCCTTGGGCGCTAGAAATAGTCTCCCAAGGTTATCTTCTGGAATTCAAGGGGCTTCCCCCAAGGGGGAGGTTCCACAGGTCTCAATTGTCTTCAGACCACATAAAAAAACAGGCATTCTTACATTGTGTAGAAGACCTGTTAAAAATGGGAGTGATTCATCCTGTTCCATTAGGAGAACAAGGGATGGGGTTCTACTCCAATCTGTTCGTAGTTCCCAAAAAAGAGGGAACGTTCAGACCAATCTTAGATCTCAAGATCCTAAACAAGTTTCTCAAGGTTCCATCGTTCAAAATGGAAACCATTCGAACAATTCTTCCTTCCATCCAGGAAGGTCAATTCATGACCACGGTGGATTTAAAGGATGCGTATCTACATATTCCTATCCACAAGGAACATCATCGGTTCCTAAGGTTCGCATTCCTGGACAAGCATTACCAGTTCGTGGCACTTCCGTTCGGATTAGCCACTGCTCCAAGGATTTTCACAAAGGTACTAGGGTCCCTTCTAGCGGTGCTAAGACCAAGGGGCATTGCAGTAGTACCTTACTTGGACGACATTCTGATTCAAGCGTCGTCCCTTCCTCAAGCAAAGGCTCACACGGACATTGTCCTGGCCTTTCTCAGATCTCACGGATGGAAAGTGAACGTAGAAAAGAGTTCTCTATCTCCGTCAACAAGGGTTCCCTTCTTGGGAACAATAATAGACTCCTTAGAAATGAGGATTTTTCTGACAGAGGCCAGAAAAACAAAACTTCTAAACTCTTGTCAAATACTTCATTCCGTTCCTCTTCCTTCCATAGCGCAGTGCATGGAAGTAATAGGTTTGATGGTAGCGGCAATGGACATAGTTCCTTTTGCGCGCATTCATCTATGACCATTACAACTGTGCATGCTCAGTCAGTGGAATGGGGACTATACAGACTTGTCTCCGACGATACAAGTAAATCAGAGGACCAGAGATTCACTCCGTTGGTGGCTGTCCCTGGACAACCTGTCACAGGGGATGAGCTTCCGCAGACCAGAGTGGGTCATTGTCACGACCGACGCCAGTCTGATGGGCTGGGGCGCGGTCTGGGGACCCCTGAAAGCTCAGGGTCTTTGGTCTCGGGAAGAATCTCTTCTACCGATAAACATTCTGGAACTGAGAGCGATACTCAATGCTCTCAAGGCTTGGCCTCAGCTAGCAAAGGCCAAGTTCATACGGTTTCAATCAGACAACATGACGACTGTTGCGTACATCAACCATCAGGGGGGAACAAGGAGTTCCCTGGCGATGGAAGAAGTGACCAAAATCATTCAATGGGCGGAGACTCACTCCTGCCACTTGTCTGCAATCCACATCCCAGGAGTGGAAAATTGGGAAGCGGATTTTCTGAGTCGTCAGACATTTCATCCGGGGGAGTGGGAACTCCATCCGGAAATCTTTGCCCAAATAACTCAATTATGGGGCATTCCAGACATGGATCTGATGGCCTCTCGTCAGAACTTCAAGGTTCCTTGCTACGGGTCCAGATCCAGGGATCCCAAGGCGACTCTAGTAGATGCACTAGTAGCACCTTGGACCTTCAAGCTAGCTTATGTATTCCCGCCGTTTCCTCTCATCCCCAGGCTGGTAGCCAGGATCAATCAGGAGAGGGCATCGGTGATCTTGATAGCTCCTGCGTGGCCACGCAGGACTTGGTATGCAGACCTGGTGAATATGTCATCGGCTCCACCATGGAAGCTACCTTTGAGACGAGACCTTCTTGTTCAAGGTCCGTTCGAACATCCGAATCTGGTCTCACTCCAACTTACTGCTTGGAGATTGAACGCTTGATCTTATCAAAGCGAGGGTTCTCAGATTCTGTTATTGATACTCTTGTTCAGGCCAGAAAGCCTGTAACTAGAAAAATTTACCACAAAATATGGAAAAAATATATCTGTTGGTGTGAATCTAAAGGATTCCCTTGGGACAAGGTAAAAATTCCTAAGATTCTATCCTTTCTTCAAGAAGGTTTGGAGAAAGGATTATCTGCAAGTTCCTTGAAGGGACAGATTTCTGCCTTGTCTGTGTTACTTCACAAAAAGCTGGCAGCTGTGCCAGATGTTCAAGCCTTTGTTCAGGCTCTGGTTAGAATCAAGCCTGTTTACAAACCTTTGACTCCTCCTTGGAGTCTCAATTTAGTTCTTTCAGTTCTTCAGGGGGTTCCGTTTGAACCCTTACATTCCGTTGATATTAAGTTATTATCTTGGAAAGTTTTGTTTTTGGTTGCAATTTCTTCTGCTAGAAGAGTTTCAGAATTATCTGCTCTGCAGTGTTCTCCTCCTTATCTGGTGTTCCATGCAGATAAGGTGGTTTTACGTACTAAACCTGGTTTTCTTCCGAAAGTTTGTTTCTAACAAAAACATTAACCAGGAGATAGTCGTGCCTTCTTTGTGTCCGAATCCAGTTTCAAAGAAGGAACGTTTGTTGCACAATTTGGATGTTGTTTGCGCTCTAAAATTCTATTTAGATGCTACAAAGGATTTTAGACAAACATCTTCCTTGTTTGTTGTTTATTCTGGTAAAAGGAGAGGTCAAAAAGCAACTTCTACCTCTCTCTCTTTTTGGATTAAAAGCATCATCAGATTGGCTTATGAGACTGCCGGACGGCAGCCTCCTGAAAGAATCACAGCTCATTCCACTAGGGCTGTGGCTTCCACATGGGCCTTCAAGAACGAGGCTTCTGTTGATCAGATATGTAAGGCAGCGACTTGGTCTTCACTGCACACTTTTACCAAATTTTACAAGTTTGATACTTTTGCTTCTTCTGAGGCTATTTTTGGGAGAAAGGTTTTGCAAGCCGTGGTGCCTTCCATTTAGGTGACCTGATTTGCTCCCTCCCTTCATCCGTGTCCTAAAGCTTTGGTATTGGTTCCCACAAGTAAGGATGACGCAGTGGACCGGACACACCTATGTTGGAGAAAACAGAATTTATGTTTACCTGATAAATTACTTTCTCCAACGGTGTGTCCGGTCCACGGCCCGCCCTGGTTTTTTAATCCGGTCTGATAATTTATTTTCTTTAACTACAGTCACCACGGTATCATATGGTTTCTCCTATGCAAATATTCCTCCTTTACGTCGGTCGAATGACTGGGGAAGGCGGAGCCTAGGAGGGATCATGTGACCAGCTTTGCTGGGCTCTTTGCCATTTCCTGTTGGGGAAGAGAATATCCCACAAGTAAGGATGACGCCGTGGACCGGACACACCGTTGGAGAAAGTAATTTATCAGGTAAACATAAATTCTGTTTTTTTCTTTCATGATTTAGATAGAGCATGCAATTTTTAACAACTTTGTCATTTTCTTCTATTATCTAATTTGCTTCATTCTCTTGATATTCTTTGCTGAAAAGCATATCTATATAGGCTCAGTAGCTGCTGATTGGGTGCTGCACATAGATGCCTCGTGTGATTGGCTCATACATGTGCATTGCTATTTCTTCAACAAAGGATATCTAAAGAATAAAGCAAAATAGTTATTAGAAGTACTTTGGAGTGTTGTTTTAAATTGTATTCTCTATCTGAATCATGAAAGAAAATGTTTGGGTTTAGTGACCCTTTAAGGAGCAACTATTGCATAATCTTGATGTAGCCAGAGGTTTTTAAGTTCCTTGTTCAAGCTACTAAAGAATTCAGAAAATCTTCTAGTTTGTTTGTTCACTACTCTGGGACTCGTGAGGGGCAGAAGGCTACTAAGGTAACGTTGGCCCAAACAAGTGATTCACAAGGCTTACTTGGTGGCGGGAAAGTCCTAAGCGTACCACAGTTCATTCTACAAGAGCAGTTGCAACTTTCTGGGCTTTTATACATTATGCATATTTGGAGAAGATTTGCAAAGCTGCATCATGGTCTTCTCTGTATACCTTTTCCATGTTATCGCTTTGATGTTTTTGCTTCTTTACAAGGGAAGTACTTCAGGCCACAGTGTCTGCTAAATAGGAACTGCCAGAAAAATTGTCCCACCCTTTCCGTAAAATAGACCATGAGCTTGGTTATTAATCCCATATGTTATGGAGGACTATGGGCCATCATTATTTTATGAAAGAAAATATTTATGCTTACATGATAAATTATTTTCTTTCGGAATAATGATGGTCCATAGGCCCCGCCCATTTAAATTTTGAGCGACAGTTCTAATTGACACCTCTACAGACCCTGCTTTGTTTTTCCTACCTATATGTGTCCTATTCTCTGCTTGGCTATACGTTGAACTGAATAGAGATGGGAGGGATTTTAAGCTCTTGCATGGGTTCTTGACCTCCGCCTAGTGGTGGGAAATATATCCCATATGTTATGGAGGACTATGGACCATCATTATACGGAAGGAAAATAATTTATCAGGTAAGCATACATTTTGTTTTTATTTTACTCAACAAATTAAAGGGACAATTAAGTCCAAAAAACCCTTCATGATTCAAATAGGGCATGCAATTTTAAACAACTTTCCAATTTACTTTTATCACCACTTTTTCTTTGTTCTCTTGGTATTATTAGTTGAAAGCTAAACCTAGGAGGTTAATATGCTAATTTCTTAGACCTTGAAGGCCACCTCTAATGTGAATGGTTTTTCACCACTAGAGGGAGTTAGTTCATGTGTTTCATATACATAACATTGAGCACACACATGTGAATTTACCGAGGAGTGAGCACTGATTGGCTAAAATGCAAGTCTGTCAAAAGAACTGAAATAAGGGGGCAGTTTGCAGAAGCTTAGATACAAGGTAATTACAGAGGTAAAACGTGTATAATTATAACTGTTTGTTATGCAAAACTAGGGAATGGGTAATAAAGGGATTATCTATCTTTTCAAAGAACAAAAAGTCTGATGTTGACTGTCCCTTTAAGGTGTATTAGATCCAATCATATAAATTATAATTCCATATCATTCATGATATTAAAAAGAAAAAAAAAATCTTTATAAAAAATGCTCTTACTTTTACATTTGAATGTTTGGATTTTGTAATTGGAGGGCAAAGAGTTGTTTTAAGGATCAACTTTTTTGTTGGATTAGTTTTTATGAACATTTTTTATAAACACGCTAAAGATTTGTTTCTCTTTTTAATATCATGCGTGATATGTACTTAAAAATTATATTATTGGATCCAATACATCTTAACTTGTTTATTGGCTATCAAGATCATTTTTTTAGGAAAAAAGAATCCCAAAAATCATGTTTTGAAAAATTGTGATCTGCAGGATCTAGAAGCTTGTGTCGCTATCTTCTTACTGTAATAGAAAGTTTGGTGTCTTTGCCGATTTTTTTTAAACCTTATCACTTAACAGTTTCATAATTTACAGTATGAGAACTATTAAAAGCCAGTTTCTCCAACATAGGTGTGTCCGGTCCACGGCGTCATCCTTACTTGTGGGATATTCTCTTCCCCAACAGGAAATGGCAAAGAGCCCAGCAAAGCTGGTCACATGATCCCTCCTAGGCTCCACCTACCTCAGTCATTCTCTTTGCCGTTGCACAGGCAACATCTCCACGGAGATGGTTAAGAGTTTTTTGGTGTTTAAATGTAGTTTTTATCCTTCAATCAAGTGTTTGTTATTTTAAAATAGTGCTGGTATGTACTATTTACTCTGAAACAGAAAAGAGATGAAGATTTCTGTTTGTAAGAGGAAGATGATTTTAGCAAACGTTACTAAAATCGATTGCTGTTTCCACACAGGACTGTTGAGATGAAGTAACTTCAGTTGGGGGAAACAGTTGGCAGACTTTTCTGCTTGAGGTATGACTGGCCACATTTCTAACAAGACTATGTAATGCTGGAAGGCTGTCATTTCCCCTATGGGGACCGGTAAGCCATTTTCTTAGATTAAGTAAAAGAATAAAGGGCTTCATAAGGGCTTAAAAACTGGTAGACATTTTTCTGGGCTAAAACGATTACTTTGCTAAGCATATTTTGCAGATTATAACTCTTAATAGTTATTATAATCTTGGGGATTGTTTTAAAAAACGGCAGGCACTGTATTGGACACCTTTTTCAGATGGGGGCCTTTTCTAGTCATAGGCAGAGCCTCATTTTCGCGCCACTAATGCGCAGTTGTTTTTGGAGAGCAAGGCATGCAGATGCATGTGTGAGGAGCTAAGAACCACTGAAAAAGCTTATAGAAGGCATCATTTGGTATCGTATTCCCCTCTGGGCTTGGTTGGGTCTCAGCAAAGCAGATAGCTGGGACTGTATAGGGGTTAAATGTAAAAACGGCTCCGGTTCCGTTATTTTAAGGGTTAAAGCTTTCAAATTTGGTGTGCAATACTTTTAAGGCTTTAAGACACTGTGGTGAAATTTTGGTGAATTTTGAACAATTCCTTCATACTTTTTCACATATTCAGTAATAAAGTGTGTTCAGTTTAAAATTTTAAGTGACAGTAACGGTTTTATTTTAAAACGTTTTTTGTGCTTTGTTGACAAGTTTAAGCCTGTTTAACATGTCTGTACCATCAAATAAGCTATGTTCTATATGTATGAAAACTAAGGTTTCTCCCCATTTAAATTTATGTGATAATTGTGCCATAGTGTCCAAACAAAGTAGAGACAATGATGCCACAGATAATGATATTGCCCAAGATGATTCCTCAAATGAGGGGAGTAAGCATGATACTGCATCATCCCCTTCTGTGTCTACACCAGTTTTGCCCACACAAGAGGCCCCTAGTACATCTAGTGCGCCAATACTTATTACCATGCAACAATTAACGGCTGTAATGGATAATTCTATTGCAAACATTTTATCCAAAATGCCTACTTATCAGAGAAAGCGCGATTGCTCTGTTTTAAACACTGAAGAGCAAGTGGACGCTGATGATAACTGTTCTGACATACCCTCACACCAATCTGAAGGGGCCAGGAGGGAGGTTTTGTCTGAGGGAGAAA
Organism: Bombina bombina; assembly: GCF_027579735.1. NCBI lineage: Eukaryota > Metazoa > Chordata > Amphibia > Anura > Bombinatoridae > Bombina > Bombina bombina. The sequence continues at coordinate 79,463,229 of NC_069510.1, read as the reverse complement.
TTTCAGATTCAGGAAAAATTTCTCAACAAGCTGAACCTGATGTTGTAACATTTAAATTTAAATTAGAACATCTCCGCGCACTGCTTAAGGAGGTATTATCTACTCTGGATGATTGTGACAATTTGGTCATTCCAGAGAAATTATGTAAGATGGACAAGTTCCTAGAGGTTCCGGTGCCCCCCGATGCTTTTCCTATACCAAAGCGGGTGGCGGACATAGTAAATAAGGAGTGGGAAAGGCCCGGCATACCTTTTGTTCCTCCCCCTATATTTAAAAAATTATTTCCTATAGTCGACCCCAGAAAGGACTTATGGCAGACAGTCCCCAAGGTCGAGGGGGCGGTTTCTACTCTAAACAAACGCACTACTATTCCTATAGAAGATAGTTGTGCTTTCAAAGATCCTATGGATAAAAAATTAGAGGGTTTGCTTAAAAAGATGTTTGTTCAGCAAGGTTACCTTCTACAACCAATTTCATGCATTGTTCCTGTCACTACGGCAGCGTGTTTCTGGTTCGAAGAACTAGAAAAGTCGCTCAATAAAGAATCTTCGTATGAGGAGGTTATGGACAGAGTTCAAGCACTTAAATTGGCTAACTCTTTTATTTTAGATGCCGCTTTGCAATTAGCTAGATTAGCAGCGAAAAATTCAGGGTTTGCTATCGTGGCGCGCAGAGCGCTTTGGCTAAAGTCTTGGTCAGCGGATGTGTCTTCCAAGACAAAATTGCTTAACATCCCTTTCAAGGGTAAAACACTGTTTGGTCCTGATTTGAAAGAGATTATTTCAGACATCACCGGGGGAAAGGGCCACGCCCTCCCTCAGGATAGGTCTTTTAAGGCTAAAAATAAGCCTAATTTTCATCCCTTTCGCAGAAACGGACCAGCCTCTAATTCTACATCCTCTAAGCAAGAGGGTAATACTTCACAACCCAAACCAGCCTGGAGACCGATGCAAGGCTGGAACAAGGGTAAGCAGGCCAAGAAGCCTGCCACTGCTACCAAAACAGCATGAAGGGATGGCCCCCGATCCGGGACCGGATCTGGTGGGGGGCAGACTTTCTCTCTTTGCTCAGGCTTGGGCAAGAGATGTTCAGGATCCTTGGGCACTAGAAATAGTTTCTCAAGGTTATCTCCTAGAATTCAAGGAACTACCCCCAAGGGGAAGGTTCCACAGGTCTCAATTATCTTCAAACCAAATAAAAAGACAGGCATTCTTACATTGTGTAGAAGACCTGTTAAAGATGGGAGTAATTCATCCAGTTCCAATAGGAGAACAAGGGATGGGGTTTTACTCCAACCTGTTCATAGTTCCCAAAAAAGAGGGAACATTCAGACCAATTTTAGATCTCAAGATCCTAAACAAATTTCTCAGGGTTCCATCGTTCAAAATGGAAACCATTCGAACGATCCTTCCCACCATCCAGGAAGGTCAATTTATGACCACAGTGGATTTAAAGGATGCGTACCTACATATTCCTATCCACAAGGAACATCATCAGTTCCTAAGGTTCGCTTTTCTGGACAAGCATTACCAGTTTGTGGCACTTCCATTCGGATTAGCCACTGCTCCGAGAATTTTCACAAAGGTACTAGGGTCCCTTCTAGCGGTTCTAAGACCAAGGGGCATTGCAGTAGTACCTTACATCCTGATTCAAGCGTCGTCTCTGTCAAAAGCAAAGGCTCATACGGACATCGTCCTAGCCTTTCTCAGATCTCACGGATGGAAAGTGAACAAAGAAAAAAGTTCTCTGTCCCCGTCAACAAGAGTTCCCTTCTTGGGAACAATAATAGATTCCTTAGAAATGAGGATTTTTCTGACAGAGGTCAGAAAATCAAAAATTCTAAGCTCTTGTCAAGTACTTCATTCTGTTCTTCGTCCTTCCATAGCGCAGTGCATGGAAGTAATAGGATTGATGGTTGCAGCAATGGACATAGTTCCTTTTGCACGAATTCATCTAAGACCATTACAACTGTGCATGCTCAGACAGTGGAATGGGGATTATACAGACTTGTCTCCGACGATTCAAGTAGATCAAAAGACCAGAGATTCACTCCGTTGGTGGCTGATCCTGGACAACCTGTCACAGGGAATGAGCTTCCGCAGACCAGAGTGGGTCATTGTCACGACCGACGCCAGTCTGGTGGGCTGGGGCGAGGTCTGGGAACCCCTGAAAGCTCAGGGTCTATGGTCTCGGGAAGAATCTCTTCTCCCGATAAACATTCTGGAGCTGAGAGCGATATTCAATGCTCTCAAAGCCTGGCCTCAACTAGCAAAGGCCAAATTCATAAGGTTTCAATCAGACAACATGACGACTGTTGCATATATCAACCATCAGGGGGGAACAAGGAGTTCCCTGGCGATGGAGGAAGTGACCAAGATAATTCAATGGGCGGAGGATCACTCCTGCCACTTGTCTGCAATCCACATCCCAGGAGTGGAAAATTGGGAAGCGGATTTTCTGAGTCGTCAGACATTCCATCCGGGGGAGTGGGAACTCCATCCGGAAATCTTTGCCCAAATAACTCAATTATGGGGCATTCCAGACATGGATCTGATGGCGTCTCGTCAGAACTTCAAGGTTCCTTGCTACGGGTCCAGATCCAGGGATCCCAAGGCGACTCTAGTAGATGCACTAGTAGCACCTTGGACCTTCAACCTAGCTTATGTATTCCCACCGTTTCCTCTCATTCCCAGGCTGGTAGCCAGGATCAATCAGGAGAGGGCTTCGGTGATCTTGATAGCTCCTGCGTGGCCACGCAGGACTTGGTATGCAGACCTGGTGAATATGTCATCGGCTCCACCATGGAAGCTACCTTTGAGACAGGACCTTCTTGTTCAAGGTCCATTCGAACATCCGAATCTGGTCTCCCTCCAACTGACGGCTTGGAGATTGAACGCTTGATTTTATCAAAGCGTGGGTTTTCAGATTCTGTAATAGATACTATGATTCAGGCTAGAAAGCCTGTAACTAGATAAATTTACCATAAAATATGGAAAAAATATATCTGTTGGTGTGAATCTAAAGGATTCCCATGGAACAAGATAAAAATTCCTAAGATTCTATCCTTTCTACAAGAAGGTTTGGAGAAAGGATTATCTGCAAGTTCTCTGAAGGGACAGATCTCTGCTTTATCTGTTTTACTTCACAAACGGCTGGCAGCTGTGCCAGATGTTCAAGCATTTGTTCAGGCTCTGGTTAGAATCAAGCCTGTTTACAGACCTTTGACTCCTCCCTGGAGTCTAAATCTAGTTCTTTCAGTTCTTCAAGGGGTTCCGTTTGAACCCTTACATTCCGTAGATATTAAGTTATTATCTTGGAAAGTTTTGTTTTTGGTTGCAATTTCTTCTGCTAGCAGAGTTTCAGAGTTATCTGCTCTGCAGTGTTCTCCGCCCTATCTGGTGTTCCATGCAGATAAGGTGGTTTTGCGTACTAAGCCTGGTTTTCTTCCGAAAGTTGTTTCCAACAAAAATATTAACCAGGAGATAGTTGTACCTTCTTTGTGTCCGAATCCAGTTTCAAAGAAGGAATGTTTGTTACACAATTTGGACGTAGTCCGTGCTCTAAAATTCTATTTAGAGGCTACTAAAGATTTCAGACAAACATCTTCTTTGTTTGTTGTTTATTCTGGTAAAAGGAGAGGTCAAAAAGCAACTTCTACCTCTCTTTCTTTTTGGCTTAAAAGCATTATCCGATTGGCTTATGAGATTGCCGGACGGCAGCCTCCTGAAAGAATCACAGCTCACTCCACTAGGGCTGTGGCTTCCACATGGGCCTTCAAGAACGAGGCTTCTGTTGACCAGATATGTAAGGCAGCGACTTGGTCTTCACTGCACACTTTTGCCAAATTTTACAAATTTGATACTTTTGCTTCTTCGGAGGCTATTTTTGGGAGAGAGGTTTTGCAAGCCGTGGTGCCTTCCATTTAGGTGACCTGATTTGCTCCCTCCCTTCATCCGTGTCCTAAAGCTTTGGTATTGGTTCCCACAAGTAAGGATGACGCCGTGGACCGGACACACCTATGTTGGAGAAAACAGAATTTATGCTTACCTGATAAATTACTTTCTCCAACGGTGTGTCCGGTCCACGGCCCGCCCTGGTTTTTTTTTAATCAGGTCTGATGAATTATTTTCTCTAACTACAGTCACCACGGTATCATATGGTTTCTCCTATGCATATTTCCTCCTGTACGTCGGTCGAATGACTGGGGTAGGCGGAGCCTAGGAGGGATCATGTGACCAGCTTTGCTGGGCTCTTTGCCATTTCCTGTTGGGGAAGAGAATATCCCACAAGTAAGGATGACGCCGTGGACCGGACACACCGTTGGAGAAAGTAATTTATCAGGTAAGCATAAATTCTGTTTTTAGGAAATGAGATAAGTTTTGTCCACTTTCTTTATTATGGAGATTTTTTCCCACAGTATTGTTCTTGATTTTAGATGAAAATCTTATCACGCCAGAAAACAAGGATCAATTTTTGAAAAAAATAAATTTAAAATAGAGTAAACATTCCCTGTGTTCCAGTGGTAATGGTCTCTATCAGTCAATAAATATTAACTACAGTATTATTTGTAATCAAATATACATGCATTTTGAATTTAAAGGGACAGTCTACTTGAAAATTGTAATTGTTTAAAAAAAATTAGATAATCCCTTTATTACCCATTCTCCAGTTTTGCGTAAACAACACAGTTATATTAATACACTTTTTACCTCTGTAATTACCTTGTACCAAAACCTCTGCAGACTTCCTCCTTATCTCAGTTCTTTTGACAGTCATGCATTTTAGCCAATCAGTGCTGACTCATAAATAACTCCACAGGAGTGAGAACAATGTTATCTATATGACACACATGAACTAACACTGTCTAACTGGGAAAAACTGTCAAAATGCTCTGAGATAAGAGGCGCATTAACGGCTTGGAAATCGGTTTATGAGCATACCTAGGTTTAGCTTTTAACAAAGAACACCAACAAAGCAAAGTTGACATTTGACTAGACTGTTCTTTTAAATATAATATTATAGGAACATTCTAATGTAAAAATGTTTTGTTTATTATAGTATTTTATTTTGAACATATGCCTTTCTTTTAATATGTGTTCAACTGTCATGGGGTTAAATACTGAGACAAAATTAGGCACCTGGTATTTTTGTAGTATTTTGTGTAGTTTTGATTTGAACCTCTTTACAGGGGTTAAACATACAGTTAAAGAAGGAAATTTGCTTGAAAATAAAATGCTTTCGCAAAACACTGCCTTTTATTTTTTTCATTAAAAAAGAGTTCACAAGCCATTATTCCTGGGATTGAAGTCCTGGCCACTATGTGGAGGCAAAATGCTTTTAATCTCTCTAACCTCTTTGGTATCCCAGTCTTAGTTTTGTCTCTGAGGAGGAAGGTGAAGAAATGATGTGCATCAGTTTCTTTGTTAACAGGGGTTCTAACACCTATGTGAGACCCATTCTCCCTCTCAGGAACCCTGGATATACATAGAGGGGAATATTAGAGTATTAAGGCAGCGAATCCCTAGCCTACCACAGGTGTTGCTGGGACTGGTCCCTTAGCCTTCTCCTGTTAGCTCACTGTTGTACTCTTTGTGATATCCTCTGCTGGGGCCCTCTTCATCCGGGGGCCCAACTTTGCGGAGGCCATTTACTCGTGGCCTCCACAACTTGGGTATTAGATGCCGGGATAAATGACTCGTGGACTCTCACCACCTTATAAAGAAAAACTAAATGTATGCTTACCTGACTAAATTAATTTATTTCATGGTGGTGAGAGTCCACAAAACCTTTATATAATTGGCAGCAGTTTTAATATGAATCTTATTTACCCTGCTTTTGTCCTTTCTTACTTTATTTTTCTCCTTTTCTTGGCTATACGTTAGACTGGGATACCACAGAGGTGAGAGGGATTAAAAGCTTGTGAAATGTTAGATATCTTTGCTCCTCCTAGTGGCCAGGAGTTAAATCCCGGGAGTAATGGCTTGGGGACTCTCACCAACATGAAATAAATGAATTTATTAGTTAAGCATAAATTTAGTTTTTTACTCCAGAAATCCGTATAAATATATATTAAAACTGAAAGGAAATACATGTTCAAAATTTGTACTGCAGTGTTGATGGTCAGTAGCTGATGGGGACAGCTCCCAAAACTGTATTAGTGGACGAAGAAGACTCAACTAAAATAGAAAAAAATATTATTATTATTTATATTTTATCTCATGTTAAACAGTGTGCTTCTTTTAGTGTGAAATAATTTTTCAAATACCCATCTTATGGATCAAATTGACCTGCTGGAATCAACTAACATTTTTATTATATTTAATTTGTAATTATAAACATGCTGCAGTTGATTTTAGAAAGCACTGTGTGACTTAAACATTAAAAACTGGCAGTGCAGTATACAGGTAATTTTGTTATATTTTATCATCTTGTTTTGGAAGCATTAACTACACTGTGATTAAAATGTATAATTAAATCCTATTGCACAAAAGGAGATAAAAGCTTTGCGAGAGCTAATGGGATGGAAGATATTGTAATTAAACCAGCAGATAGACCAAAATTCATCAAACTAAGAGACTTTTTTAATTGGATTTTTTAGATAATGGATGTCTCTGCATACAACGGATTATAGTGTAACTAGAATATATTCATAAAGGATTTAAGCACAATTTTATAGTTTAAATTTTACATTTTATGGAATGGTGTTAGCAGTTAGCATATAGTTTTGATGTGTATGAGCGAGAGAGCGTACGTGACACTCTTGAATTTGGAATTACCGTAATTGACAGTGTTATTTTACAAAATAGAGACATTTTGAAAAGGTGTTCTTGTTTGTTTGTTTTTTTATTTTTATTTTTTAAAATATTTTTTTATTTTATTAGAAATTTGAGCTCTTTATTGCCTCAACTGAAGGTTTTTATTCAGCATATGAGATTGGACTATATATTTTTTTTAATTATGTGTAGTAAAACTTTTCCGTAAATTGTGCGGAATGTTTTTTTGATGTTTATCCCCTTAAATAACAATAGAATAGCACTGGTATTTCAGCTGTTTTTATCCTTCCTTTCTTTCTTTAAATTCTCAACACTAAGGGCTAGATTACAATTGGGAGCGCAAAATATCACTTTTGTGTGGGTGATACTTGCACTCCACTTAGTAATACCAGTGCACGAAAATGTGCACTGGTATTACATGTTAGGAAAAATGTGGACGCAACCTCACATTCACATTGCACGGAAGCATTGCGCTCACGAGAGCGTGCTTCCATAGGCTCCAATGGAAGCCTCGTTCTCATGCCGTCAGACAAAATTCCAAAATGTGCCCCCCCTCACAGATTCTAAAATCCGCCTCCTAGACCTTGCATGTCACTCTGTCATTTAGAGGTCAGCTCCAAAGCAACAGTGCACTACTGGGACTTAGCTGAACACATATGGTGAGCAAATGACAAGAGACAAATGTGCGTTGCGGCCAACCATCAGTTAGCTCCTAGTAGTGCATTGCAGCTGCTAAGGATATGTACATATGCTTTTCAACAATGGATACCAAAAGAACAAGAATAATAGAATTGTCTTAACATTTTTTGTTTTTTTTGGTGTATCCTGAATTATGAAAGTTTAATTTTGACTTTCCTATCCCTTTACTTATGCATTTTTTTCTAATACAAATATATTGATATTATCTAAAAATATCTTTATATCTTTTACTAATTGCCATTATATTTATACTCTTCTCATAGCTATGCATATTTATTTGTTTAATGCATAGCAATCCCTTTAATTTCTTATCCAAAATGTTTCTACAAAACGTCCAATAGACTTTAAAGTTGAACTTTGCAAAAAAAAGTCATCGGGTAAGATTTTCTAAAGGATTGCAATATGTCACTGGGTGTATTTGTAGCATATTTAGGGGTCTATTACAATTATTTAGAAAAGTTATAACCATTTTTATTTTTACAAAATTCACTATTAAAGTCTATGAGATTTTTGCACATAAATAATTTGATAAAGAACTGTAATAGCTGTTAATTTTCAAATATATTATACACACAGGCAGTAATTGACAGATACATGTACACACAGACAGTAATAGACAGCGACATGCGCTCACAGACAGTAATAGACAGATATGCACTCACAGAAAGTAATAGACAGAGACGTGCACACACAGGCAGTAATAGACAGAGACATGCATTAACAGGCAGTAATAGGCAGATACATGCACATACAGGTAGGGATAGATAGGCAGATGCATGCACACACAGGCAATAATAGGCAGATGCATGCACACACAGGCAGTAATAGGCAGATGCATGCACTCACAGGCAGTAATAGGCAGATGCATGCACTCACAGGCAGTAATAGACAGATGCATGCACTCACAGGCAGTAATAGACAGATACACACACACAGGTAGGGATAGATAGGCATACACACACTCACACACACACTCAGGCAGTTATAGCAGACACACACACTGGCAGGCATAGATAGGCATACACAAACGCAGGCAGTAATAGGCAGATACACACACACACAGGCAGGGATAGATAGGCATACACAAACTCAGGCAGTAATAGCAGACACACAGGCAGGGATAGATAGGCATACACATACACACACACACACACACTCAGGCAGTAATAGCAGACAGCCAGACACACACAGGCAGGGATAGATAGGCATACACACATACACACACTCAGGCAGTAATAGGCAGATACACACACACAGACAGGGATAGATAGGCACACACACTCAGGTAGTAATAGCAGACACAAGCACTCACATGTGAGTTTGTGAAAACTTGCCATTGTCATTATGAAGTAAATGACACATACACACACCCATCACAATTAAGCATTTGTAAACAATACATAAATAAATACAAAAAAAAAAAAGGCATAATGTCAAAGATTTTTTTTAATTCAACAGTCCTTAAAGGGACAGTCGACACCAGAATTGTTGTTGTTTTAAAAGATAGATAATCCCTTAATTACCCATTCCCCAGTTTTGCATAACCAACACAGTTATAATAATACACGTTTTACCGCTGTAATTACCTTGTATCTAAGCCTCTGCAGAATGCCCCCTTATTTCAGTTATTTTGACAGACTTGCATTTTAGTGAATCGTTGCTCACTCCTCGGTAAATTCACGTGCATGAGCTCAATGTTTTCTATATGAATCACATGAACTAATGCCCTCAAGTGGTGAAAAACTGTCAAAATGCATTTAGATTAGAGGCGGCCTTTAAGTTCTAAAAATTAGCATATGAACCTCCTAGGTTTAGCTTTCATCTAAGAATACCAAGAGAACAAAGCAAAATTGAAAAGTTGTTTAAAATTGCATGCCCTATTTGAATCATGAAAGTTTTTTTCGGACTTGACTGTCCCTTTAACAGAAAACCTGTTCCTTAGTATAGGAAAAAAATGTTTTTTTTTTGCTTTTTTTTAAACTTATATTTTTATTGAGGTTTCAAAAGTAATATATTACAACCAGGTTTATAGTTTAGTCATGGATACAAGTGGTTGACAACATATAGCCAATATTATCCGTAAAATCTGTCATTTGAGTTCAACTTAAACTCGTTAACTATGAGGTCTGGTTGAGTAAAAGTTCAAATTAAAGATCTCTTAACATAGTGTTCTACAGATACAGTGAAAATAGTCATCATACAAGCGGACAAATCAATATTGAAATATCAAGTTAAAACAATTAATGGCTAACCGCTTGGTTTTAAAATGGAACCTCTTTTTTTTTTTTTTTTGTCCCCTTTTTCTCCTGTTAAGTGTAGTCAGTCCACGGGTCATCCATTACTTATGGGATATTAACTCCTCCCCAACAGGAAGTGCAAGAGGATCACCCAAGCAGAGCTGCTCTATAGCTCCTCCCCTCTACGTCACACCCAGTCATTCTCTTGCACCCAACTAATAGATAGGATGTGTGAGAGGACTGTGGTGATTATACTTGGTTTTTATATCTTCAATCAAAAGTTTGTTATTTTAAACGGCACCGGAGTGTGTTGTTTTCTTCTCAGGCAGAATTTGAAGAAGAATCTACCTGAGTTTTTTTGTATGATCTTAGCGGACGTAACTAAGATCCATTTGCTGTTCTCGGCCATTCTGAGGAGTGAGGTAACTTCAGATCAGGGGACAGCGGGCAGGTTCACCTGCAAAGAGGTATGTTGCAGTATATTATTTTCTAAGGAATGGAATTGACTGAGAAAATACTGCCAATACCGATATAATGTAAGTACAGCCTTAAATGCAGTAGTAGCAACTGGTATCAGGCTGATATGTATGTATGTTTACACTTAAGTATTCTGGGGAATGGCACTTCACTGGGAAAATACTGTATGCATATAACTTTTAGCCTAACTTGCAGTGTGAACGACTAGCAGCAGGCTTTTAATGACATTTCATAAGTTAGATTTTAAACGTTTGCTGGCATGTTAAATCGTTTAATTATCTGAGGTACTTGGTGAAAAATTGTTTTGGGCGTTATTTCTTCTGTTAAGTGTGATCAGTCCACGGGTCATCATTACTTCTGGGATATTACTCCTCCCCAACAGGAAGTGCAAGAGGATTCACCCAGCAATGCTGCATATAGCTCCTCCCCTCTACGTCACTCCCAGTCATTCTCTTGCACCCAACGACTAGATAGGATGTGTGAGAGGACTATGGTGATTATACTTAGTTTTATATCTTCAATCAAAAGTTTGTTATTTTAAAATAGCACCGGAGTGTGTTATTATCTCTCTGGCAGAGTTTGAAGAAGCATCTACCAGAGTTTTTGTTATGATTTTAGCCGGAGTAGTTAAGATCATATTGCTGTTTCTCGGCCATCTGAGGAGAGGTAAACTTCAGATCAGGGGACAGCGGGCAGACGAATCTGCATAGAGGTATGTAGCAGTTTTTATTTTCTGACAATGGAATTGATGAGAAAATCCTGCCATACCGATATAATGTCATGTATGTATACTTTACACTTCAGTATTCTGGGGAATGGTACTTCACTAGAATTACACTGTAAGAAATACATAAAGCTGTTTAATAACTAGAGATTATGTTTAACGTTTTTGCTGGAATGTAAAATCGTTTTCATTTGCTGAGGTACTGAGTGAATAAATGTTTGGGCACTATTTTTCCACTTGGCAGTTGC